>NW_009260395.1:67487-135920 GCF_000687185.1 Egretta garzetta | reverse complement strand
AGGAAGAAAAAGAAAAAAGAAAAATAAATAAAATAAAATAAATAAATTAAAAAATATATAAAGGAAAAACAAAGAAAAAGAGGAAGAAGAAGAAGAAGAAAGAAAAAGAAAAAGAAAAAGAAAAAGAAAAAGAAAAAGAAAAAGAAAAAGAAAAAGAAAAAGAAAAAGAAAAAGAAAAAGAAAAAGAAAAAGAAAAAGAAAAAGAAAGAGAAAAAGAAGAAAGAGAAAGAGAAAGAGAAAGAGAAAGAGAAAGAGAAAGAGAAAAAGGAAAAGAAGGGAAAAAAACCCAACAAAAAAGAAAGAAAATCTCAGCACATAGCTGTTGGTACTGTGCTATGGCTCACTTAGTAGAAGAAAGAGAAGGGATCCAAAGGAGGGTGCTCTGCAGTGCTTCTCCCTTACTGTGTGCTCTGAAATGCCGTGGTAGGTGGACAAATGTTCTTGGCATATAGTGTCTCAAAATCAGCACATGAAAGTGTCATTGGTTCAGGGGAAAGGAACAGGAAAGCATCACAGGAACCTTCCTTTCTTATCCCTTCTTTCTTGATTATTTCAAAGCTTCTTTGCTTAAGTCCGGATATGTCATGTTAAGAATGCTCAAAATAGTTTTTCCTGTGTGATGATTTTACAGTGGTGTCATTTCATCTCCTAACACTGATTCTGACTTGTGAATAAATGGGTCCATTCTCTGATCCATAATGGGAAGTGTGTATCCGCTGCTTGTATCTCTTAAAGATTTACGGGAAATGACTGAAATGATGACATAGACCAGGTCACAGCGGCAGCCCTGATACTGTTTTCAGTTCAAAGATACTCCGTACTCTTCCATCAGCTAGAGCCTCCCTAAGTAGGACCAGAAGAAGCAGGCCAATTACTGCAAATCATCTACTTTCAAGAAAGGGGAAAGGAGGGCTTTTTTATACGTACTGTGCCTTCTGGATCATTCACTAGAACCAAATAATGTTATAGTTACAGTCAAACCTTTTACAGTTGAATAAAATTATTATCATTATTACATAACAGAAACTATTTCCTGTAAGAAGTACAGTAGCCACTATATAGTGTGTGACCTGGGAATAGTTCTTGCAATAATGAAAAAATAGTAACTAGCCACACTGGCTCTTTTTGGTATTTAGAGAGCCAGAGGTTATAAAACTGAACAAAATAGTATTTCAGAGAAATGGAGACATCTGGTAAAACAGCAGAGTATAATTGCCCTATCATCATTTATTGCAATTCACCTAAGGACAGTCGAGGGATTGTAGAGGAAGATAGCTCAATTTAAACTCATTTCTATTGACATAGTCAAATATCCTCTTTCCCCGGTTTAATGCCCAAGCAGACGAGCTTAGTAGAGGAGGTTGTGGAGGATCTGGACTGATTAAATTCTTCCCTTACAATGAAGAGCTACTGAGATTTTCTCTTAATGGCTATTTTGAAATCCTGAGAGAAAAAAACCCCAAAGATTAGTCAGATTTGGAAAAAGAAACTCAAGCCAAAAAATCTCTTGGATCTTAAAAACTACATATTGGTGTACTGATTTGCCTGAGTTTTGGGGGTGAAACTGAGGCTCTGTCATAAGATGTTCTTCATGTTTGTACATGAACCATAGGCCCATCTTACAAGGTACTGAGGTCCTCCATCATGATTAGATCTCCCTTTTCTTTTCTACTCTACTTTGATTTCTGTTGTTTTTCTTGTATTATTTTAATTAACCTTTTTTCTCAGATGCATTTATTAATTTGAGTGATATCTTTATCCTTAACAAGTAGTTGATACATAGTGAAGGACTAGAGTTACAGATACAATGCAGCAATGATGAGCATTCCTGTTCGGAGGGGTTAGTGAGTGCTTCACTTCTGGGTATTGAACACACACTACTTTTGAGAATATTAATTTTCAGAAAACACTAATCAGTTTGATTTTGAAAAATGTAATGCATTTAAAATATCTAAAGTTGATTACTTACAAACATTACCTTCCTTCTGAAAATATGGGCAAAGTAAAAGTTCTCTTTCCTATATAGGACCAGTATATTTGCAATTCCTGTGCTGGTAGGAATCTGTTCATCAAAAGTAAACAGCCTCTGTCACACAGAAGTGGGCAAGACAACAGTGCTAAACAAGTCTTACGAGAGTTTTTGTTAAGTATGGCATCAAGTACTGAGATGCGACGCACTGCAGGCACACCCTTGTTTTCCAGGCCCTTTTCATATTCTGCGATATAATTCTATTAAGTTCAAAATATAATAATTTGTTGTCATTTCCTTAATTTTAAAAATATTTTATTATTTGTCCAGCTCATCTGTTGTAAATTTCATGAGCAATTTTTAAATCCTGTTATTGGATGGGTATAGTGGGAAAATGAGGATTATATCAAAACTGGTGAGTTAACATCAGGAAATAGTGTTAGTGATTTGGAAAAAAACACCACAAAACCAAACAACAAACACAAAACCAAAAAGAAAGAAAACAACAGCCACCTTGCAAGGCATTTTCTTTCTCATGCCTTTTATTGTGGATGGGGAATTTATTAAGTCTTCCTAGAATCTTCTTCAAAACCTAATTGGAATACCAGAATTCTGCTGACTTCCTTTGCTTTTTCACATAAATATTGTTTAATGTTGTAGAACTAGTGCCCATAGATTCCTTTTGTGAGTATTTTATTTCATTTGTTAAACAGTTCTGGCTCATGTCTCAATCTGGAATGGCCAGTGAGTCCAGCAATAGTGTCAGGAGGAGAGGAGAAGGACAAGTAGTCCTTGAAAAAGAAAGGTGAAATGTGAACATCTAATAATTAATTCAGTGAAACAAGATGGTATAAGCAAGAAGAGAGTTAGGCTTCTCTGAGTATTATCTACATTTTATATGTGGGCTAATGAAATAAAGTGTATGATTACACTGTTATACTTCACAGATGTTTAATCTTATTACTAGATTGATAATGGCTTGATGTTCTTCCCTACCTCTACCAAAATGGGGCAGGAAAAAAATGAAAAAAAAAAAGTTAAATATTTATCTTGGCAGCTCTCGGAAACTGATGTACTAACATATCAGCTTCTTCCAAAAAACAAGAAAGGAGACAACAGGAGAAGTCAGGGAAAAGGAATCTGTAAGGGAATGCCTGAAGTACATTGGTCTTTACATATGAGGACTTAGTGTTTTCATGAGGGGGGAAAATAATGCAAAAAAAATATTTCCTGTTGAGTCAGAGAAAGATGATGCATTTCATAAGAAGAAAAACATTTATGAGAAAGATTTTAAAGAATGAAATTAAGTGTTAGCACACATGCATACATGCATCAGTGCAGACTGTATGCAATGAGGAGGAGAGGGTATCAGCAGGATCACAAATTCTTTAGTTTCAGGACTTCTTGGTTTTGGTTTTCTGAGTGTACTTAGATGTACTTTAGGAGAGTACATTCTTAGCATGTTACCAATAATAATTTTCTCTATACTCATGTTTTTATCTCTCCTGTCTGCCAAGTATGGAATGTATTTATTCCTTCTATGATGGTCAACAGTGTAAGAAATAGTTCGATGCAAATGCCACAGGTGCATTTTTTTTAAACTCTCACCTTTGACAAATCCTAATGATGTATGTGCAGTTTGTGTTTAAGCAGCCTGGGAAACCTCCACCTTTCCCTGGTTTTGGTACTGTAATTTTTTAGCAACTGGAATTGTTTGACTGTTAGTAGAGGTGTAGTCTTCAGACACTTTCTAAAACTGAAAATAATTATTAATTACAGAGAATAAAATACAGAAGTGGCTTGCCATATTTCTGAAATCTCCCATCTGTGCCTGCCCCCCATACATTACAGCTGCAATAAACATGTTTCCAAGATCTAGTCAGTGCATCTCCATTAGAAGAAAGAGGTCACCCAAAATAACATCACTCAAGTGGCCCAGGTAAAATGAACATATCACTGTGATGTGCCTACTTTCAAATGCCAAGTGGTGCTTGTTCATGAGGAATTGTGAGATTAGTTATGACGGCCATTGCTGTCAGTAGTAGTGACAATCAGATCCTATGAATTTCTAGTTATATTAAAAATACAAAATGTTTTGCAGTCACTCTCTACTGACATTTTCTTTTACCCTTACTATGTCAACGAAACTAGGAAAAACTTAATTAGGTTTGTAATGCAATGTAAACGTGATGTCAGTAATTGCAAGATTTCATATTGTAACCCTTTTGTATTTATATTTCTGATGGTGCAAAATATTTTGGGAATTTCAGATGCAGAATTTTGATCAACAAAGACTCTGAGCAATTCTAAGAAAAAAAGGGAAAAAAGAAAAAAAAATAGTTCTTTTCCAGCTTCTGCTCACATCCCAAGCTTGCATGTTTGTAAAAATCATTAAATTCTTACTTCAGCATGAGAAAAGAGCTCTTTCAGACAGAGCTGGAAGGATGTGAATTCTTATTTTATTTAGAAAGAATAATTGTGATAGTTAACCTTGGCTAGGGGTCAAACTCCAACACAGGTGCTCACTTGCTCCTCCTCAACAGGATGGGGATAAAATGGGTCAAGATAAAGAAAGGCAGATCACTTACCAGTTATCAACATGGCAAAACCAACTAGACTTGGGGAAAATAAATTTAATTTATTGTCAGTTAAAACAGATTTGATTAGTGAGAAACAAAGTAAATGAGCCCCTCTCCCTCCCCCGCCCCCAGGCTCAACTCCTTCACTCCTGCCTCCTCTACCTCTTGCCCCCAGTGGCAGAGGGATGGGGGCTGTGGTCAGTCTGCAACAGCTCCTTTCTGCTGCTCCTTCCCCTGATCCAGTGTGGGCTCTTCCATGGACAGAGCCACAGGTGAATGTTTGCAGCCCCGACCTCTGCTCACAACAGCCACTGCTGCAGCCCCCCCACTGCCAACACCTTGGCACCGACACCCCATGCATAGCCTTCCTCAAAATCAGGATGTCATTCTCTTTTCATTCTCTGGAATTCAGTGATTGATCCCATTTTGTGTGCAGAAGTGATGCTCTACATCATCCCTCTTAATCCTGAATACACCTGCTTGATGTGTCAGAAACAGGAGAGCTCTGGCTCGTACTGTGACTTCGCTTTCTTTCACACACTGTCGTCTTCTGCCGTTTCTACGTTTTCAGTGGCAATTTTCTCTTTTATGACAGCTCTCAACATTATTAAGTGCATTAAGGAACCCATTTTTCTCTGGTATCATTTCTGAAATACCTTCTGTGAGCTCCATGTTTATTTAATAAGGCCAGAGCTCTGCCACTGCATTCTTCATGTCAGTGATTTACTTTGCTGAGGGAAGCAGAGAAACGGTGTTCTTCTTCAGCAAGTCACAAAAGCAACTTGTAACTAACTGCAACAAGTGTAGGATCAGTTTTAGAGTTCCTGCAGACATGCAGCCATTGCAAAAGGCACTTACTACCAATTCCAGCTCATAATTAATTTTAATTGAATTCTGGCTTAATTCAAGTCAAAGATCTCCCTGAAGCTATAGAAGTTTTTCCAGCGTAAGACTCTACTGCTTTATTCCAGTTGCTAACCCTCCTCACTATTAGAAATATACTCCTGATGTCTTCTTTAACTTTATCTAGTTCTTCTCCAATTTATATCAATTGTTTTCTGCTATTCTTTGTCCTCACACTCTATAGAGCACTTTAATATGCTTGAGTTTATAAATCCCAGGATTACATTTACTCATTTTAGCACTGATTGTGCTGCTCATAATAACTCCCTTTTAGAGTTCTTTTCCAGAAGGCAGTCCTCCCTTTGGTTGATAGGGCCTGCATTCTTTGCTGCAACTGTATTAAAATGCATTTTATAGGAGTGTGTCCAACGAGCCAAATGCTACAGACTGTGCTCAGTGATTGCTCCTTCCTTGTTTACGGCTTTGCCAATGCTTTCATCATTCACAGATTTGTACAGCACTTGTTTTATGTTTAAGTCCACTGCATTGATGGCATGCTGCATGTACTAAAAGCACACCCTTCCAGTCGCCATGTCCCAGTGGCTGCTGTTTTCGACATTTGTCAATTAGTTGTTAACCTTTCATTATGTGATCCATTGGAACCAGCTGGTGAGGATTCTCTTCCTTTCTCTCTCTCTCTTTTCTAAGAGAGTAAAGTTTATTCAGTTACTCTGTCTCAATAATCATATAATCCTTTTGAAACCCTAGCAAGTTGCAACCAAACTGAAGAGCAAGGTAGAGCCTTGAGTATGTTCCTCCAAGGTTTATCAGGATAGGCCACTAGATATGAAAGAAACATCCTCTATGCTCTGTAATGCCAGCTAAGGGAAGAAACAAGCACTTTATCACGTTCAGAGCCTGCACAGGGTGAGATTAGGAACAAAACCTTTGACAACGCTGGTGCTCATGGACTTTCTTGCTGGTCAGAAAGTCCTTTCCTAACAGGTGATTTATCTGGGGGGTTGAACTTATAAATGACTGTGGACTTTTCCAGCCTCCTGCTTTCATCACTGGTTTTCTTTCCAGCCTCCTGTCTTTCTTTTCATGTGGGTGCCTCTTGAATATATAGAAGTTGTGGTTATGACACAAGGTATAATGTGATTAACTTCACCCACCAGATCTCTTCTGAGAATGCATGCAAATTTCTGATGGTAGGAATGATTTCCCCCTACAAGCTGTGGCAATCCATGCTGTCCAGAATTAATGTTCTTTCTTTCTTTTTATTCTCCACTTTTTGGTTCCTGAATCACCTCTCCCTTCTCTTTTTTATTTCTGACGCACTATTAGCACACATCCAGGCTTTTCTACTTTCTCGCATGACTAAAAAATTGTTTAAAAAGTTAAATTACCAGAGCAGAAATCTTGGTCAACACTTTCAGGAATCGATTGACATTAGTTATCCATGACCTGATTTCAAAATACATCTAATGTATGTCATCTAGCATCCTCCTTGATTACTAATGGACTGGAATTTCTTGAGCCTTATGTAATGCAAAAGCCAATTATTTTCTTAGAGAATGCGTAATTATTTAATGAACAACTCTACCTCTCTCTTTAAAAGCAGCACAGAAGCATCTGTAATTAATTAAATTATGCCTGCAACATCAGATACCACTCTGAGTCTTATAAAATCTGAAGACCCACCATGGCATCAAAAGCTGACATGTTTGTTATAACTTGCCAGTTCATTCACATCATACTGCCCAGCAGCTGCCCGGAAGAGACACAAGTGATGAAATAAGTAAGCAATCAAACAGACCGTACACCAAAGCTGCTCCTTAAAGGCACTTCTGATGTTGGTTAAAAAAAACAGTGGATCTGTACATAATGTTTTAGTATAAAGAACTACATTCACTGAATTTGGAGTGTTTGTTATTGTATTTTCCTATTTCGGATTTTTCTAGTGCTTTTGGGGAATTTTGAAAAGGCCTAAATCTGTCTTGCAAATGTGCAGAGAGGGAAAGGAGAACTGAAAAAAATGCTCAAAACCATGATTAGGTGTTATCATTTTTGCTAGTTTAAGAATGGAAAAATAATATCTATAGTCAAATGAAGCATCGGTTGTTTCATTTTTTCCTCTTTGGAAAATAAGCATGCGTAGTAATCAGAGAAAATAACAAAATAAACTGGTTCTATGCATGCTAAAAGTATTCAGTTGAAAGCATTGTCACTGTAAGAAAAGTAAATAGAAGCATCCGGATTATATTAATATTAGCAATATCTTCAGTGAAATACATCTACAGTACCGTTGGCAATGGAGAGTGCCATGTCAGAGCCCTGCGTACTGTAAAAAGCCTGGACTAAGGATCAAAGAATGCCTTCTGGCTTATGCTAGTGGAAATACTCTTGGCTTGAAGGCACACTGCATCTAGAAAGAAAGACCCTTGAATAGAAATTCTTCCAGCTACTTTTTATCTTGATATGTGCTAAGGTTTTCTTCTAAATGGGATCAGTGCCAGATGTTTTGAAAGTGGATTGTGAACAGCTTCAAACAGAAAGAAAGTGTTGCTTTGGTCTGTGTTGATCCTATGGCTATCCTTGCAAAGGCAACTTGCCTTAATTTTACAATGTAATTTAAAGGCTACAAGTATGGATTTTTAACCAAGAGAAATATGTATATGTTTATCATCTGTATCTGTATCTCTATATAGATCTATAGATAGATTATGTTATTTATATACACAAATTATACATTAATATAGATATTTATATACCCCTTACAAATTTTTATATATACTTATAAAGTTTTATCCATATAGATATAGATATTAATACATATACAATATTAAAGCTTTCTCCTACAACAACCTTATGTATATCAGTTTGATGTAAGCTGCAAAATTTCTGAAAAATTTTCTCATGTTACAGAAAAATTGCTCTCCTTTCCTTTCTCCACCCACCAAAATCGCCCCACTTCTTCTCCCAGAATATCTGTTAAGGAAAATGAATTCAAATACAGTAAGACAACATATTCCAGTGAAATGATTGCTGTTTTAATACATACTACACATCATATATATTATTTATATTAGTATAAATAATATACGATGTATGTAGCAGAACTGAATTTGACCCATACCTCCTGTGCCAAATTACCTTTCACAATCCTTTTGCCTGAACACCAAGATTCCTTTTTCTCCATTTTTTCCCTTTATCTACTGTTACCTCCTTTGCTGTGCCAGATCTGTCAGGTTTCCTGCACTTTCTGGTCTTGATGAATACAAGGCCAGTGGCTCAGTAAGGCTCATTTTTTTAGCTGTAGCAACACTGGGTTGCAGGACCTCCAAGTGAACTTCAGGGCAGAACTGACAAACTGTACAATATTTAACTGCTGGAGTACTCTCAGGTTCTACTCTCAATGTACTGAGTTGGGACCTTTTCAGGTAAGAGCGTGTTGGGCTAAGGAGCATAAACTTGGAAATGGTAAAGGTATAGGACAAATACTATTGGAATATTTAATCCAATCCTCCACATAGCAACTGGATGCAGATTCCATGATGTTGAACAGTGATGACCATGATACAATTTTTTAAGGAGTTGACACCTGTAGTTCACCATGAAGCCTGAGGGAGTATTTGGTTTACAAGACTTCAGGCAGCAGATTTCAAGACAATAGTCCTCTTGAGAAAATAAAATATATTTCTTTATTTTTTTATATATATATTTGCAGTGTTTCATAATGGTGTTCCACACAGGAAGAAGAGTATTGTAACAAGCGATTTACTTTAATAAAAGCAATACTATGTAGCTGCAGGGAACGTTCTTTGAGAGGCTTAGCTCTAATGAAGTCTTTTCCTAGACTGTGGCGGTGCTAATCGTTTTATGAGTCACTGTGACAAGATTTTTCTCTTGTCAGTGATTCACAGCTTCGTTCTTCTGAAATCTCTTGGAGGTTTGACCAGTCCCAGTGGACTCTAATTGTTTCGCTGTTCTCAGTGTTTTTTCCTTTGGCTATTCAAGTCCTACCTTCACCTTCCTATACTCAGGTTGTAGCTATACAACATACTCCTAACATATTCATAACAATCCAAGCTACCTCTAAGCAAAGTAGTTCAAGTACTGGAAGCAGTTTAACATCAAAATAAATAACACCATTCAGGCTACTTTGAAGCACTAAGCACCCAATTACCCTATTACATGTCAAGTGAAGGCATATTTTGCCTGCTAAGGACAGTCTATGCTATGTATGTTGTACTTAAATTTCGTACACCTGCAAGTATCAGTGTGGCTGAAGTCTGAATTATCGGATGTAGGGCTTCCTCTTCTGGGGTCTGCGCAGGGGTGGCCTGATAGCTGGGCAGCATGGGGAAAGGGCAGATAGGCACACGCCACGTGCTGACCTGCTGACATTGGGAACCGTCGTGCCAACAAAACCCGAACAGCACCGAGAGCTGAATTTTCACGAGGACCCTGCTATAACACAGAACATCAATATGTTTATAGCTTCACAGAGGCCACAGTGGAGAATTATGTGTCTGATTAATCGTGTTTAATTATGAGCTCTTATTAGGCTGACATCCATTTTGGACACCATGTTGTAATACAGCAGTGCCATCACCACCCACTGTGCAAGCAGAAGTGGCACACAGGCGTTTGCAGCTCCTGTGACTCCTTTTTGTCTGAAAACTGCAGTCAAAAACTGTGGTACTGTCATCCAGAAAACATAAAACACTAAATGCGCTTTCCTCTTGGTTTACATAAACCTCTTGTCAACACTGACATTTCAGGCTACCTGACAGTGCTTCATGTAGAACATAGCCCTGCATTTGAGGAAGAATTTTTGGACAACCATTTTATTTTCAGTTTATAAGCACAGATACATTGGCAAGAATGTTTTGGGTATATTAATCTTTAAAAATCATGTGCAAAGACACATACTGCTATCTTGCATACAAGTTAATTTGGTAATAAGAATTTGCCTAACTGAATAAGCTTCACTGATTGAAAGTCAGAAAATTTTTACAGGCATTTCCCTTATGGTTCTCAGTATAGATCTTTGTTCCCAATAGCGTTAGACTAAGTCTCATCCAAAGTTAGCTACGATATTAATATATACAGTGTGTAAAACAGCTTCCCTACCATTCTATCTACCTCCAAAGTCCTATTGTATTTTTACAGCACACACTATCCAAAAATATTCCCACTGATGCTAAAAACACAGCAGCAGAGGTAAGAATCACATCCTCAGGCACTTTTACAACTATTGCATTTAAATCTGCTTAGCAAACCTCCATAAAAATAACATAATGTACTTGTAAATACTGACCCTGCTAAAGGAATTAATTTTAAAATTTAAAGAAAACAAATTGTAAGAACTGAGCATCTGCTGTATTTGTGCCTCTAAAATCTCCATTTGGCATATTCGTCTGCAGATATACACTTCCAGGATTTGTTTAGAAAGATGCTGGAAACATTCTGGTACCTTGCATGTCATAAAAATGATATAGATGAGCAAAATGAATGAATTATTAAATTATATGTTAACTTCCCAGTGAATGTGGGGCATTCAGAAGTTCCTGTCTCAGAACAGAGAGTCACCGTTTCTCTTTGTGTTGCTATGCAGCCTCACTATCCACTTTACAAAATCATCCTCTCTCTGGCATGAAATGTAATTAAGGACCTTTTCAAAATAATGATTTAATGATCTGCTTTTTTCCCCTCCCCCCAAAGTGTACCAGGGCAAACAGAGCATCTGACTTGCTCACAAAAGACCCGAACTGCTATTTTATATGGATACACCATTGCAGCTGGCAGTGTTTCACTTGGATGATATGTCTTCAGGTAACAACGTGAAATAAGCACTAATTCATTAAAAGTTGTTCTTTTTTTTTTTTTTTTTCCTGTGTTGAAATTATATAACAACTGACAAAAATGGCTTGAAGGAAGGAGAGCTTTTGCAAGACAGCTCTGGCTCCACAGAGCTGGATTCTGATCCTGAATTGCGAAAAAGGAAACACTATGAACAATTTACAGAGGGTCACATGACTTCATGTTTCCATTGCCTCATGGAAACCTTCATAAGTGTTATAAGTCTTGCAACCTTCCATCCAGTCTTTGGCGAAGTATATTCACCTGGGACCTTTGGCCCAACATAAGAAAATTTGTGGCTAAATTCTTAGACCAATTCTTTGGTCTCTTTACCACCATCTGTTTAACAAATAAGCTTGCAAACAGTTGAACCTCACCAAATAGAAGGCCCGCGTAGGCATATTGGGACATTCAATGCTGTTCCTTACGCCGCAGCATAGATAAAATATTGACATTGCCCTAGAGAAAGGAGGAACTTGACCAGAATATTTTGTCATTTTGTGCCTAACTAGCTTTGACTTACCACATGACTCTAAAAGAACCACAGCTCAGGACTGTCCTAGAAGCCCCAGTGCTGTACCAAATTATGGCACTTCCAAGGTGGAAAAACTACATTGGTGTTCTCAAGTCTGGGTGTTTGGACTGTTACACCTACGCTATCATTTTAAGAGGCTGAGTTCAAACCCAGATTTGCTGATGGCCCCACTCTGGTGGCTATCAGGAAAGCACATGGGTTGGCTCAGGGGGATGAAAACTTCAGTTGCATGCTGTGCTCTGTGTTATGCATGTTTGCAGCAGGGGCAGGTCCCCTTCAAACAGGCTTTAGCTTACTGCCTTCAATTTGCTCTTGCAGTGATGGTCCGGGGACTAAAGCTCTGACTTGAACTGTGGGAGCAGGGACCAGATGGGATTTGAAGGTAGCGTGGGTTTGGAATGCTTCAAGAGCTGTAGGTGAATATGGTGCTACCTCATGGAAGAAGAGATGGGCTTCATCTCATTCTGGAGAACAGCAAAACCAGTTTCTGAATAAATGGAGGTGGAGGCAATCTGTCTATGCAACAGATTTTTTCTTTGCCCACCAGAAAACCACTTCATCTTTCTCACTATAGTGAAATGGATTTAACTGCTCACAGTGAACAGACGGGACTGATTTATGTTTTCTGAAGAATTTCATGCTGCCAGTTCTTTCATTTTATCCATTTTTCAGCACCTACTGGCTGAGTTGTGCTGACTTCTGACAATGCTAAAGTTGTTCCCAAAAAACCAGTCAAGATTTCTTCAATCTTCTTTCAGAGAGAGGTCATCTCGGAGGGGAGCAGGCCATCTTAGAAATGCTTCATGGCAAGGTGAGAAAAAAGGAGAAAGGGATATGTGTTCATATGCTTCTCAGCTTTCTGCTGAGGAGATTCATCAGGAGTAATGAGGAGTAATGAGGAGGAGTACTCCTCGCAGGAGTAATACAGCGAGGATATTCCCCTGATTCCAGATTTGTCTCAGTAGTCTTTTTTTTTCTGTGGATCTACTTGGCCATCGCTCCTGGCTCATGTCAGTGCTGCTCCTCAGCCTGCTTTCTGTTTCTTCAGAGCAATTTCTATAGCTGGAGCATCAACCTCCCAGCAGCTGCTGTCTGAGATGCACAATAAGAAGAACTTGTTTGTTTTGGTCAGAACACCTCTTCCTTCATGCCTCAGTAGACATCCCTGTTCCTTTAGCACCAGTACCTCAGAGCTGCTGCTCTAGTCTCATGTATTTCACATACATGCCTTTAAAGCCTAACCAAAACCCAAGGTTGACAACAAGACTGTGACTTATACAAACACAGCTGAGGCATGAAGAGAAAGGTTGCTCACCTGGGGAATGAGGCACATGGAAGAAGACTGGGGGGTTATAATCCTTATAATAATGTCAAGGTCTGCTAACAACACTGCAGGAGGCAAGCTAAAGAGGCTTTAATAGAGACACTATTGAAATAGAAATGTCATGACCCAAGGACCCAGGGGAACAGAAGAACTGGAACATTGTCCTCTTTATGCCTCCTGTAAAGAAGAGGATATGTTTGGGGGTGGCTTTTACAACTGGCACAAGACACAACTTTTTTTTTTAAAAAGGCTTTTCCTAAGTTTTCTGACTTCCTAAGGCTGGATGATCCAGATTCAGGAGCTAGTATCAGGCACTATGTGATGCCAGTGATGTGAGTTAAACAATGCAGCATGACATTTAAACAAACTGTGCATAATTATTTTATTTTAGAAATTTGTAGATGTCTCTTGAAATTCTCTATGCTGAAAAACTTCCTAATTCTTTAGCATTAAATGTATACATATCTGAAAAGCAAACCCATCAAATATTAGATAAAAATATTCACTCAATTTCAGCTACCTTGCAGCTGAAGTCCCAGGCTTAAATAATTAATTTCATTCATGCCAATGAGTTTTCAAAGAGAAATTATGGCCTTTAATAAAATAATGTGATACCTAACTCTTATATGGTGCTTTTTTCAACTGTACATGTCACAATGCTTTAGAAAGGAAGTCAGTACCATTAAAATTAATGAGCAGGTTTAGAAATGAGTGACTAACATATCACACATTCAGAAATGATTGCAAAATTGGCTGTTGTGTGCCTGCATCCAGACAGAGCACTAAGACTAAGGCACAAAATTATTACTTGTTTTTCAAAGTATGTGGTGATGTGGTGGGTGAGTGGGAGAAAATGTAATTTCCCCCAAATATCTCCTTTCATAGGATACTACTGGAAAGCTGCTTGTTTTTTGGGCCCACTACTGATTTTTAAAATGACTTTTTTAACATCTCTGCAGTTGCTTTCTTATTCTTTCATTTTCTCTGAATGACATTGCTGTCTGTCCTCTTTCAGAGTAGCTAGGTAACTGCTAGACAAAAAAAAAAAAAGAAGAAGAAGAAAAAAAGAAACATTCTAATATATTTAAGTACATGAAAACAACACCTGGAAAACAATGTCCTTTATGTTTCTCATTCACTCAACTGCCAGTCCTCTGTATGCGGGGCAGAAGCAGTGAGTCACAGCAAGTGTTATAAAAATGGCTTTCTGAGGTATTTTCAGAACTATGACACTTATTTGTGCTGGCTTCTTAAGAAAAGGAGGGCTGTAGCAGCACACAAGAACATGCATGTCTTTATGCATGCACATGCCCACACATGTATGCTATCCTTGCTTTTAATATTTGCCAAGGCTGGAAATGCAGAAAGGCATCCACAGTGTAGATAACCCATTATTGCTCCTTCAAGTTTCTGAGGCAGCCATGGGTTACTTTCACAGGGTTTGAATTAGTATATTTCTTACATAAATAATTTTTTTTTCTTTACAGTATTATTTTTCCTGGCAAGAAAAGGTGGAATACTTTGCTAGTTTTATGCCAAAGGAAAGGAAAAAAACCACACAAACACTTTCTATGGCTAATTTACTTTTACAGAAATAAAATTGATATAAGTATCTGTTATTCCCCATATTGATAAACTGCAACTTTAAATTCAATCAACGAGTCCTTACTGTAAGCAAGAGCCATGTCAATAGTTCATTTTCTCTTGAATGGTTTTTGAATAAAATGCATTAACAAAGCTTATAGTACCTGGGGCTTGAGAAAGAAAGAAAGGAAAAAAGAAAGAGATGTAAATTCTCATGATAAAAAGGATCTTACTTCTTTTAAACAAAATTTACCTAT
Organism: Egretta garzetta; assembly: GCF_000687185.1. NCBI lineage: Eukaryota > Metazoa > Chordata > Aves > Pelecaniformes > Ardeidae > Egretta > Egretta garzetta. The sequence continues at coordinate 120,961 of NW_009260395.1, read as the reverse complement.
AGCAATCAATTTCATTAAGTCCAGCATGCTTTAAGGTATAAAAGTTTGAAAGATGCTTTTATGATGCAAAGAAAGGGGTAACTACGCAACCTAAAGAACAAAAGAAGAGGGCAGACAATTGTTATGGGACTGTCAGACTATTAATGATTTTAATAGAAAATAATTTTTATATGAATCGTCTTTGGCTATCTTTAAAGGTAATATTTGTGGTTAGTAACTTTTCTTAGATTCCTCACCTCCCCATAATGCAGTAACAGGAAATGTGATGGAACCCCTTAATCATACATTGCCTAACAATTCCCCCCTTGCTAGTTATGAAAAATAAGAGGACAATGCCAGTCAATTAATCTCTAGTTTGCTTTGAGAGTCATATTGAGAATATTCTTCGTGAACTCTCTCTAAATGTTGTAAAAATGCTGCCTGTCAGCAATAGGGTACTTGGCCAGAAACGCACATGGTTTTCGCATGATTGCAAATCCTCTGTTACTTCCAGTGATGAAAGATTCAAGCAGCTGTGTAAGACTTACAGTGCACATTTTCATCAGACTGAATGTTTAACCTTATTTCTATTGTGTTGCTGAATGATCCAGTCATGCAAACCATACTGCAGTTTCATTTAAAATTTTATAATACAAACACACTCTCTTGAGATTGCAATTATAAACACTTATACTAGGTAATTTGATCTAAACCTACCCCCCAAGAATGCACTTTTTCCAAAAGTCCAAGGATACCAACTCAGCTTTACAATAACATTGTTTCTGCCTTTGGTCTCTCTCCCCCCTCAAAGGGCACAAACCAAGAAAAAAATCCTCTAACATCCTTTGACTGCGAGTTTGGTTGGTTGGTTTTTGTCCTTATATTTTCTCTACATACAAGTCCAAGCAAGATGTTGTCCCACAGAATTCCATTACAGTGGCTAATTATGACAACAACAATCAATAAACCCCCAGAATCCTTCTGGCATACTGCACTTGAAATGAAAGGCAGCCAAACGGGTACTATAGTAATGCAGTTAGTGATGGAAAATCACTCTTGGGTTTCAAACCCTCTTGTATTAAAGCAAATAACTGTTGCGTTTTTACTCACTTCACTTTCTTCAGAACATAAAATTACGGACAATACTTTATTGCACACAGGAAAGAAAAGGAGCTAAAAGCCTCGCTGTGATTACCTGGGTGGTTGTACTGTTCTCAAATAAATATAATTCTCAAATAATTGTAATCAGATACAGGTGTATAGATCTATAACTGAATCCTCTCAGCATCTGGTTGGCAAATACATGCCCAACCCACTTACACTCTAAGAAAAATTGGAAACTATTTTGCTATACTTACAGAATACCAATTCTATTGCCGTGCTAATTATTCACATGTCTTGTTATCAGCTTGAAGTGAGCCATAGGTGAGCCTGTGCCTGCTTCTGAACGAGGGAGCAGACCCACCACCATGAGGTGGGGCGGAACAGGACCAGGCAATGTGTCGTCACTCAATAGATGAAGCATGAGGACTCATGACTCTCCTTACGCTCCTGCCTCCTGAGCGAAGGGTATACTTCAGGAAGATAAAGCCAAGAAAAATTAAGTGATTGCCTTCAGAATGATGAAGAACTGAAAATCTCTACCCCAGCAGATATGCCTGAGGAGGAATCAAGGGCCGATGTAGATTTTTGTGGTAATGGCTTTATATCAATGACTTTGCTGCTGGTTTGCACAGAGTTAGAGTGGAGTGATTTTAAATGGCAATGAATATACCTGCTATAGCACCCAAGTCAATTACAGAGAGCTGACTGTGGATGGTGTGTGTTCAGGTACCTCTGACTGAATACAACTGGTTTTGGCATCATGACAGCTAGACATGAAATAAACCCTAATCGTGTTCGGCCAACAAGTTGATCACAAGTAACGGAGGGCACAGAGCAAAGCAATCTGGCCAGTCATCATTAATGTCAGTCAGCTAAACTCAGCCTCCATAATCATGCTCAGACACAGCAAAATATCCCAGGATAGTCCCATGAAGTGCAGCAAAGACTGCCTTTACCCATAACATGTAAATATTTCAAAGAATAAAATAATGTAACTTCTAAATCTGTTGAAATACTATCAACTCCCGGAACATCTTCTTCCATTGACAGTGTGACACACAGTGGAGGCTGACAAGGCATGATATTCTTGAATATCACTCCAATGTCTTCACTCCTTCCTATTGCTAAAGAACTTTTTATATATAGCATTTACTGAGCGGTTTTAGGCTTCATAGATGTTTTCTTTATCTCTGATACTGAAAAAAGTTTTACTTCCTCTTCCATACTGTATTGCTGATACCACCGACATAGGATCCCTCTTCCTTAAAGAAGGATGAATAGCACTGAAAGACAACTAAATAGCTGCCAAAGAAATTTTCCCCCTAAAGGACAAGTGCTTTATTTCCAGAAGTGGACAAGATGTGTAACATAAAGTAGAATTTGGTTCCTCTGCTTGACTTAGTCATAATTGTCTACTGCTTGCATGGGTTTGTTCAGCATCTTTAATTCAAGCAAAATTAAGATCCCACTTTGTTCCCTGTCTCTATTTGTTTCTTATATTCATAGAATAAATGAAGAGATGAAAACCATTCAGGCACACGTAAAATATATTTTTTCAAAAGCTTCTTATGAAACTGTTGTTACCTGTCACTTAGACAACTCCATTATGAAGACTGGATCCACTGTATCTGTGTTATTTCTGACATGTTTGTCTTACAGGTTTCAATGATGGAGCTTCCTCATCCTTCCTAGGTAATTTATTCAAGTGTTTAACTGCCCTTAGACTTAAAAACGTTTTCTTACTGCCTAACCCAAAAGTGCTTCACAGCAATATTTTTGAAGAATTTCACCAGTCTGTGGTTGTCTCTATGTTTGCCTTTATTAACAACTCAGAGTTGGGCCATCACTTCAAGGAGTGGCAATGTAAAAATACACCTTGCACCTTATATACCTTTTCAACACGATTACATAATAGACAAAGTTTACTGTAAGTTTCCACTGCATTCTCAATTCCTCTATTCTTCTTGGTCAGTAGAAAGTTCTCAATTTTCCTCTGCTGGTACGTTCTGCTTCATCTGGTCCATTTCAAATGTCATTGCCTTCATTCTCTGGTGGCATGTCCCGGTTTCGGCTGGGATAGAGTTAATTTTCTTCATAGTAGCCAGCATAGTGCTGTGTTTTGGATTTAGTACCAGAAGAATGTTGATAACACACTGATGTTTTTAGTTGTTGCCAAGTAGTGCTCAGACTACTCAAGGACTTTTTGAGCTTCTCCTGCTCGGCCAGGTGCATAACAAGCTGGGAGTACAGCACAGCTAGGACAGCTAACCCAAACTGACCAAAGAGCTATTCCATACCATATAACTGGCTGGGCATCGGTCGGTGGGTGGTGAGCAATTGCATTGTGCATCACTTGTTTTATATATATTCTGTATATTCTCTTACCATTATTCCATTATTATTATTACTATTGTTATTCTTCTCTCTTATTAAACTGTCTCTATCTCAGCCCATGGGTCTTACTTTTTTTTTTCTTTTCTCCAATTCTCTCCCTCAACCCACGGGGTGTGTGTGTGTGTGAGTGAGCGAGTGGCTGCGTGGTGCTTAGTTGCCAGCTGGGTTAAACCACGACATGGCATAAAAGATTGGTGTTCTTTTTTAACTTATTCTAAATTCTAAATTCTAACCCTTGACCCTAGTTGCAAGACTTCCTTGCCTTATCTCTAAGTCTACAACTCCTACAATACCTATTTCTTAACCTTAATTTCTATTTGCTAACTTTCTTCTACTGATTCAGCTTGGCTGGTGGTTAACCCAACCATGGAGGGAGCTGTACAGGGGACAACTGAGCAGTTGATCATGGACGGAAGGCATAATTATATATGTGCATTCTTTAACAATGCCTACCGCATTCTAGTCTTAACCCTATAGTTACAGCAAGCTCTATGGAAATTTCCTTAACAATATAAATTCATTTTTTCATGTCCTGTCTCTGGTGATTATAGAGAACACATTTTGTTTGTCTTTGTGCCAGCTTTTTACATATTTTAAGGTAGTTATTTCTTCCCTAGACTGAAGAAATTCAGTTATTTCATGCTGTACTCAGGTCATGTTCTGTAGCTCTGTGATTAGACTTACTGCTCTTCTTTGGACTATCCTGGAGGACAATGTCTTGAATTAAATATAGCTGAGATCTGTCCTGAGACAGAATGTATGACTTCATGTATCTGACATTATATAATCCTCAATAACAGCTTTTTCCCCCTTTTTTGCTGCGGTGTGGTGTTATAGCCACTAGCCCACAGACATTGTTGCCTCCTGCATCCTTACTAGGTAAGCTGCACCAATTTGCAAAGGCATTGAAAAATCATGAGTACAGAGGAAAAGAAGTCAAGAGGAGCCCATCACCCTGTGTACTGGCAGAAAAAGATCTCCATCAATTATAAGAGCAAATAAATTTGAGTGCCTTTATCCTGCTCACACACCTGTAATTAAACCATAGGGTTTCATTCCTTTTGCCCATTGTTGTAGATCTATGAAGGTGATAATACTTACTTCCCCACATCAGGAGTTACCTATGAAGTGTTGATTGTGATATGACTTCAGATTTGTCCCTTAGGTTAAGAGTGGCATATAAAGCAGTCTCTCACTTCCCAAACAAGTTCTCCAACTGCGTGTAAAAAGGTTTACTTCCTATTACATTATCAACAGCATCATATATATGATATTAGCCCCAGGTATTTGTAACTCAGAGGCTTCCTGAGCTGGACATGTTTTCTGTGCATAGATTCAACATATGAATATTTCATTAATTTGTCTGGACTCTTCCTAAGCTCAGGTAAACTCTTAATAAGTGTAATATCTGGTGACAAGGCATTTGGCATATGTACCTGTTACATCTTCTTTTATTTTTTTTTTATTTTTTTTTATTCTATCCTGTCTTTGATGTGTTCTAGCTCATGTGATGAAAGAGGGACTGAGCATCCAGTTTCTAATAATCTTCTCCAGACCACTACCTCTCTGACTTTGCTGGAAGAGGACCAAGCTGCTGGTAAGTCAAGGTCAAGAGTGAACTTTTAAATTGGGGAAAGCCAAGACATGTAGAATAACATATAGTTTTCTAGGACCCACCCACCGTGGATAAAGTCACTAAAATTCTAAGTTCCTAAAGAAAAAAAAAATGGGACAAATAAAGACTGTAGTAATACAAGGAAATGGTGAATAGATAGAACAAATGGAGTGCCATATAGAAACAGGGTTGGAAAGAAATTTAAGGGTTGATCATGCAAGTTTCTACATGAAAGTTGGAAGTCTAAATAGCAAGATGGGGGCGTACCTCTGAATAAAACAAAAGTATGTTAGAAACTTGAAGGAAGACAAAGAGTAGCACACACTGTTACCAGAATACAACATATGTAAGGGATCTAAAACAAGCTGTGCATTATATAGCTTTTAAAAATGTCAATCCTTATGATTTTGTCTGTTTCCAGAAGAAAAGAAAATTTAATTTCTGATTCATTTATTTCCCCATATAACTCAATAAATGTCAAACTCTGTTTATAGTGGGATGGTACCATGTCTTGAATTGTTAGCACAAGGTATAATAGCAAAAATAGTGGAAGAATGGGATTCCAAAATGGTCACTTGTTCAGAAGGACATAATACTAATTGCAAAAATGTTGGTTTCTATTTCCTTTAGAAACACAACTGCTCTATGCTATTCAATCCTTTTTTAGGAACATAAAAATGGGAGAAAACAAAGAGTTACTGCCTGAAGGAGACTAACTTTACTTTTATACTTAATGCTAGAGGGCATGACTACAATTTCAAGCCTTTATCAATTAAGTTCAATTTGGCTGAAGGATGTGTTTCAGATCTTAAAAGCGCTCAGGCACTCTGCCTATGTAGCATATACATATGAAAGAATAGGGAGAGTTTCTTAGCTGATCTCAAATGAAAAATAACTTTTGAAAAGAAGAGAAGATAGAAGCGTCAAGTACTCACTTGTAAGAGACTCCAGAGGAGGACTTCTTTAACCTCAAAGAAAAATAATTGGAGGGGACTTATTGATTACAAGTAATTCATAAACTGGTCAAAAAAAAGGACACATCCAGAAGCATCGTAGAGATCTCTTGAAATGCCTGTATGAATCCTAGCAACACAGATATCTTGATGAATTACCCTTAGTGAATAAGGAGTTTAGCTGCCTGCTGGGTTAAACCACAACACAGCCAAAGGATATCCATCAACTTTGATCAGAGATATTAATTTGTATTCAACTTTCACTGTCAGAGCTTGATGGTTACCAAAAGTCCTTTGAAATCTACCTGCAGTTGCTGTGATTATGGTGCAGGTGTAGCCAGAGAAGTGCATTTTCTTGCACACAGGGAAACAACAATAATCTATAAAATAATAGGAATAGATGACCAAATCACTGATTGACAGAAAAAACAATGTTCACAGGGAATGTTACAAATCTCCTCTTTAAATACAAATATTGTATCACTGATTAGAAGTGAATGTTATGTTCTGGATCTGTTATATCTGCTTGAGTACAAATATGGAGTGAAAAGAATGTTCCTTGCTGCACAAGCTTTACATCCAGGGGAAGAAAGAACAAATTTATAACACTGACCTTGCCCTACCTGAATTCTTTTTAGATAAAGGAAAAGCTATTTCTCAACTTGCTAACACAATGTTTAGAAAGGTAATGTATGATCTAAAAGAAGCTGAAGAAAGCTATGTTCAAATGAGGAGGGGTGTGTGAACAAGTAGTCAAAGAATGGATAAGAGGAAAAAAGGATTGGAAATTGGGAAGATAGCAGTAGCCAATTCTATTAAGAAATTATTTTGCCTAAATTTTTTGCCTTTGTTCATAGCTGGCTTCTTTTTCTTTTAACAATTCAGTAACTCACTATTTTTAAAGTTAAATTTGAAAAATAAGGAGAAGAGAGGGGAAAAAAATCCCAGCAAGAGCTCTTTATATTAGTATTCTCCGTTTATCTTTTTCTCCATATATTTTGTGGGTTTGTTTTTGTATTACTGCAGCAGTTCTGAATTTTAATGATAAAGCACTTGGCTTAAACCCAACATGTGCAATAATAGGCTTAGTTACTCAGTACTTGTCCAGAATCTTTGAGAATTTCAAACCTTAACATCTTTGGAACCAGTACATATCTTATCCCCAGGTTAAAATAAAAAAAAAAAAAAAGAGGAAAGTGTATGCCAGAATATGGAAGTTTTAACTTGATTAGAAAACCCTTAAAGCAGGAAAGACTAATTTTTTTTTTAAAAAAAAAACCAAACACAAACAAAAAACCCCCAAAAACCCAAAACAAAATATGCTGAAAAGTAAAAAAGGAAAAACTGTATTATCAGAAGAAGGGAATGTATCCGGCTAATATACCAGATGGGTGTGCTGTCATTCAAAGGGACCTCAAGAAGCTGGATAAATGGGCCAGCAGGAACAACATGAGGTTCCATACAGGGAAATGCCAACTCCTGCCCCTGGGGAAGAATAACCTCAGGCACCAGAACAGGCTGGGGGCAGCAGGCTGGAAAGCAACTCTGCAGGGAAGGACCCGGAAGGTCATGGTGGACAACAAGTTGAACATGAACCAGCAATGTGCCATTGCCACAAAGGCAGCAAATGGTATCCTGCCCCCAGCATGTCCTGGTGCCTGGGGTTGTTCCTCCCCAGGGGCAGGGCTTTGCACTTCCCCTTGTTGAACTTCATGAGGTTCCAGGCAGCCCATTTCTCCAGCCTGTTGAGGTCCCTCTGGATGGAAGCATGACCTTCTGGTGCATCATTTCTCTCAGTAACCAAAACAGGAGGCTGCTTTCTGAAATCATGTGGGACCTTGAATCTCAGAGAACTGAAGGCACCTGAGGTGACTGACAAACAGCACTCTCCCCTGTTGCAGCACTCTCCTCTGGCTAGCTCTAAAGCAGATTCCTACCCAGTATGTCAGATATGCTGCTTGGTATGCTAGATTACATGTGGCAATTAGATGTTTAGACATTCACTGGGAGGGATAACTTTGTAAGAAGATAGGACTAAAGGCATTTAATCTGTAGGAGATTAAGTTCCATTTTGGCCTCTGGCAATGATTTTTTAGCCAAAAGAGAAAAGCAGCTCCCTCTGTCTGGAGGCAAAATGTGAACTGATTCATATAAGCTTTTATTCCTCCATCTGTTGAGCAACCAGCATTCTTGAAGACTTCCTTCACCCTATATAGGGAAGCAGGTGGAGTTGAGAAATTTAGCTGGAGGCAATCACCGTCTGTCTGCACCCTGACCATAACCTGCCATAACCTCCACCTAGTTACGAGGCAGAAGGTTAGCTGAGGTGTGGGAGCTTGGCTGCCACCTGTCCCCAGCAATTTAAAGTCAAGTACCCCCAGCAGCCGGGTGCCAGAGCTCTTGGTCCTGTGCACAACAAGCAGAACCTTTCATAAACTCTAATATTAAAGTTACTAAAACAATGTTGCATAAAACGCAGTGCAAGGATTACAAATAACAGTGCCAATGCTAATTAGGGTTAGCCAAGGTTTTCTCATTCTTAGAGCTAAAAGAGCATATGGCAAATGTCATGTTGTCATAGCAGATTCTTTGCTTCGAAAAGTTGTGTGAAACATCAAAGCCAAGTAAGATAATAGCTGCATACAACAAATGCAAGGTACAAGATCTTCAGATAATACATATTTTTTTTCGTTGCCTGAGAAGGGTTGTAGTAAGAATGTACACAAAAATGCAGTCTGCTGTGTTGTCTGTTGTCAAGCTGTTACTCTGCCTCTTCTTCTGTGATATTTCTCTATTTTTATATAAAAGCATTTTAAATATGCATTTTAAATGAAAGTGCTTTTATTCAAACAGCACAGAAAAACCTAGAGTTAAAAATATTATTAACTGAAAAAATGTTATGCCTTGTAAAAGTTTGAAACACTTCCTTTTCATATGGTTGTGGCTCTTCTTTCTTCCTGTAGTCTGTAGGATTGAATCAGAAAAGAGTCAACAATTCTGATTACGTTAGTTAAGGGCTGATCCAAATTTTAAAAGTAGTTTCTTAAAACTATTACTATTTGTATGTATATCTCTCTTCAATATGGTTGTTCTGTAAAAATAATAAAAGAGCACTTTGCCCTCCGTGTTGGGACTCATCTAGGGAGGAAACCTTTCCAGATGTTACAAAAGCTCCCATGTACATATGCCCTAAACATAGCACTCATGTGAGTGATTTCAGCAATTCTGGGCCTCTCTGAGGAGCACTGAAGTAATTTTGAGACAAACGGAAGACAATGGGAGGGACCCATAGATTGAGATGAATGTTTGCTTGCCAGATGAATGTGTAACAGTTTTTTTTTACTATTCCTACAAGAGAAGAAGCAAGGTAGTGAAAAGGATGTTAGACTCAATATGTGAATGAGATGTTTGTTTGCTTTTTTAGTCTTGTTTTTCCTTTCTTATTTTGCATTAGGAATGCTGTTGGATTCACTGTTCGCAGATTCCCAAGGAAACCCAAGTAACTGAAATGTAGGCATTGCCAGAAGTTTCATCTCTATTTCTGACTCTCTCTTGCTTCTGAAACGTGAAGAGTAACACTGCAAGAAGAGATGTTTTCCCCTTGTGTTCTTGGTTAGCCCATGCCAGATGACCCAGTTCCCTGGGCTGTGGTTTCTGCTTTTCAGCCATTTTTTCCTTAAAGGAACTTTTTTTTTCCCCTGCTTGCCATTTAACCTGACAGAAGAGTGGCAAGCACATCAGTCAGCTTTAACAAGGTCTATGATTGCTCCAAGTCATGCTTGTTGGGAAGCCTAACAGGATAGCAAAAGTGAGTCTTAAGCTGTGTGTGGACCATCAGGAGTTCAAGTCATATGTCAGATTGTGTCAGCTGACTAACAGGGAAGATGAGCTGGGATGGGAACTTCTGTGTAATCTGAATCTCTGGCTTTGGGGAAGCAAATCAGCAGGATATGCTGAGACTGATAACCCCCAGGTCAGTGGAGCAGTGGGATCCCTTGGGAGCTGTTGTCTTTTGTGAACCACAGTTTGAGCTCCCTTCTTCCCTTAAGTTTCCCTAATATGTGGTGTCTATCCTGTGGCTCTTAGGCATTTGAAAATTTGATGGCTGGCTGTTGGGATCAGAAAGGTTGGACACATCTATTTTATAAGACTACCAATCACTGTAGATCGACAGTTTACTGGTGATTTTTAAAACTGAACATAGTGCGACTTTACTGCAATATTCAGGACTGTTCATTTAAGCCTTGTTTTTATACTATCTTATTTCTTAACTTGAGGCCATGGCTTGAGCTGATAAATACTGTATGAAAAGCTATCTTCACATTGTTACTGGCAGAGACTACTAGAAAGCAGTCGAGAAAACTATTATGGAGAGTCATAGTGTAGAGCTTTGTTTTAATTACTTATGATTTGACTCTCAGTTGTAAGAGTTTGTTGTGGCTTTTTTTCCTGCTTTTTTTCCTTCTTTTAGTTATTTGATGGAATATGGAAGACAAGGTCACCGACAGAAACTGGGACTGTTGAGAGCCTGTAGATGGCATTATGACATTACTGCATCTCTATCCACTAGCTCTGGACACATTATAAAATATAAAGCACCAAGAGGTCATAAAGGTCTATAGCAGCTGTGTCACAGCTGATGAGGTTAGATGACTGCCAACCAGTACCATTTCAATCCCTTTAAAAAATCAGTGTATTGTTTAACTACAGTTTAGTGTAGTGAGTGAATGCTGTATAACCTATGAGTAATGTACTGAGTAATGCAATCTAACTGTTTCTCAGGAGAACTTGGCTGTGGTTTTAGTCAACTAAGATTAGCAATTGGCAAATCAAAATTGGAAGTCATTGTGTAGTCAACAGTGGAAAAGGCCAAGACATGCCTTAGGGCTTTAATTGTTCTGGCATATAGAAAACAATATGACCTGGCTGCGTTACACTATTGGTATTATGCCTTGGATGAACTAAAGATGTATCACTTGAAAGGAATATTATTGCACTTTTTTTTTTCTCAGAATCCAAGCAGAAAATGAAGATGTAGCTAGGAGTGAAAACGTATACTTAAGGACATGTAGGATTCAGTTAGCATGCTCTCCTTCCTTCTGTGAACTAAGTTTCAGGTCAGTAGTCTGTAACAAATCCCCTGTTCCAGGGGGACACAACCTAGTGCATTACAACACAGAAACTACACTATCTTATAAAATGTCTGTGAAAATGAGATGAGATCCACCAGGACACATAAAAGTTTTAAATTCATTAAATCAATAATAACTTTATGAGATTAACCTATTATTTTTTTAAAAGGTCATACTCTTTCAGTAGAGATCAGCTACACTCAAATTACCTTCAGTATGCATAATAAAGTCTGAGATAATCATTGTCACCTGAGATGAAAATTATATGGTTGACCTTATTTAAAACAAAGTTTTCTTGCATGTTCCAAGTACATTTATATTTTGCTAATAATTATTAAAAATATCTTACCGTAGTGTTAATATTTTAAATCATAAGCAGCATTACGTTACGTATGACAAGTATGGCTAGAGAGTAATGGGATTGTTTACCACAGAGGATTCAGAGTGGGATGTCATGCCGACTGTTCTTCAACTGTAACTTGGGGGTTGCACACATTGAAGAGTTATTATTTTGCATCACCCATGGGCTTAACTCAGTATTTTTGTATAACATAGAGCAGATGCCCTGATCTGGTTGTCTACCAAATACCTGGTATCTGTTTACCTGTCTACTTGTCACTATGCTTTGGTCAGATCAGTGCATCCCAGATAATGTGCCAGAAGAATGAAATCATTCAATTGATCCAGGAATTGAGCAACAAACAACTCTTAATGATAGCAATGTCATTATTGTTTTATTGTGAAAGAAAAAGCAAATCTCACGTAAGTTAGGTGACCATTAATCAGAAGCTGTATCCATATTGCATATAAGCACTTGTCTATATGAAATGTTTCTTTTTGATGTTTCCACACAAGATTTTTACAAGACTAGCTTTACCTCAGATTGGCTTTTTTCCTGGTGTCCTTTGAGCCATGTCTTCCAGCTGATAAGAGACTGTTAAAACTGATGGAGCATTCTACATTTGAACCGTGGACTTGCATTCCTGGTTAACACAGAGAACTGGAGCAATGAACTCTGTAGAGGGATGAATCCATTACAGTGGAGGAAATTGCTGTTAGGAGAGACTACAGTAACACATCTCTGTATAACAGTAAGCACAATCCATCCTCCATTCACTACAGTGGCTCCCTGTGGAGAGCTGAATAGGTAGAGCAGAACTTGCATCTGTCTGTCTTAGCAGCTCCGTTGTCTTTTTCGTACTCTGCTCTGTCAGTCTTCCATATGTGATGTAACGTTGCTTGCTATGTGCAATGCCATAAATCTTGGACAATATTATCTTGGTTCAGTTCATTATGGATTCTTTACCTGGTTAATAGGTTAGCAATATACTTATTCATTAAAAGTATGGGATGTAAGCAGGGTGAAGGGAAATGAATACTCAAAAGAATTGTGTTTGATTTTGCTGGTGTTGATTCTATATTTGAGTCTTTATCCTTTAAAAGCCTGTTTTGGATATAAATCATCTGATACATTTTAGGAAAACTGTTTTGAAATGTACCGTGTAATTTTCTCCTCAGACAGAAGGCTAGTAAATGTTTTGCTGTGAGAAATGGAGTTTGTCTGTGTGATGGATAGTGACTTTGTGTCTAAGCATAGCGATTGTGTCTTAATGTTATGTTTCTTGTGGTGCTACTTAGCTGAAATACAGCTGAGGTTTGAGATCCTGATCTGGCACTGAACAACACTGCTTCTCTGCTGTCTATGAGTCTGTGCAATTTAATCAGCTGAGGACAAGCCTTGAAAGTTCAAATCCAATCAAATCAAGAAGTCTTTTTCCTATGTCAAATACAACTCTAACAATTAAATAGTATATACAGAATAGCATACAACAGTTCTTGCATGCTCATACATACTTTAGCTGTCTTCAGTGTTCACTGCTATGAGCATCCACTGTTCAATTTGTTTCTGAATAGATTCTGATGCTAATTTTATTACCTCTCTAAGAGTGTGTTTTTATTTAAAAGAATGAAGCGGGCATTTGTGAATGAGTCACTCATAATTAGGCTGAGGTGTTTATACTGTGCTTCTAATAAGAGGCATAGCAAATAACATATCTACTAATAATTACAGGCAAACAATCTAACCTGTTCCTCTATCATATCGGAAATCATTGAGAAATTGAGGAGAACAAGGTCCGTCTTAAATTACTAGTGCATATATCTTAGAGGTTCTGTCATTCTTCAGGCTTTATCAGTTTCTTATTCGAGTGCACAGGGCTGTCTGCTGCCTAGTGGTATGCAGTCTGGTGATCAGCCTGGTAGGGAAAACCCTCAGCTCTTGCCACTCAGTGATGGCAGCTCAAACGAATGGCAGAATTCCCACCAATTGGAATGGATGCTGTTTGTCTTTGGAAGTGGGTGCCTGTGACCGTGCAACTCTTGTTTCTTCAAGCTTCCCTGGTCCTGGAATAGTTTTGATATCTTCCACTACTTTCTAATGCTGTTATGGTCACCCGACCCCAGTCTGACTTGCTATCCTATTTATTGTGTTTCCCCTGCAAAGCACTTCTCCGTAAGCATAACCACAAGGTGTTGTACAGGGACGGAGAACTGGAGTCCTTGAAATTAAAGGTGCTTTACTGTACAGTCTCTAAAAGTAGCAAACATCAGTAACTGCCTCCTTCCCTCCCCTGCCACAGCTCACGTATGGTGTGTGGGCCTTGACGTTCCAAAACAACCCTCAGATCTGTAAATGCACTGAGCAGTAAAAAACGTGAGTTAAAATAACAGTATCTAAAGAGGAGAAGGTTGCAATTATCTGCATAGAGAAAAAAAAAAAAAAAGTCCCAGAGATATATCAGCTTGTCTCAGCCAGCACATATCTGCAGACACCCAGGGGAAGAAACAAGTTCTGGAGACTGCTAGTGACACTGGCACAACACAGGGCCTGGTGCACCCTGTGGGCATGGTCCCATTAAAACCATGGGCTGTTGGACACAGCAAATCAAAGCCTTCATGCTTTCTACAAAGTATTAATTTTCAAGGCATGGATTGAGCCTTTTCTCCTCAAAGCCTTGACTGCAAACTCCAGACTTCCCTGAAACTTATTCCTAAGTAAGATAAGGAATCCCTGAAAGAGGGTGAATTTAACACCTTTGGTATTCTCCTCTAGATATATAACTATTTTCATTAAAAAAATAGAATCTCAGAGTTATTGATGTTAGAAACAATCTCTGAAGGTCATCTGGTCCACCTCCCCTGCTCAGTCAGGGTCCATCTAGAGCAGATTGCTCAGGACCATGCCCGGATGGCTTTTGAATATCTCCAAGGATGAACTATTACCACCTCTCCGGGCAACCTGTGTCAGTTCTCAGTCAGCGTCACACTAAAAATTTTTTTCCTGATATTCAGAGTTTTCTCCCTCATCTACTTTACTTTCCTCAGAGACATTTGCATTTTGTAAGAACAGAGACATTTTTTCTTTGCAAATCTAGAGACAAATGTAGATCGTGAAATAATAGATGTCTACAGAAATGATCAGGTGGGAGAACCCACTGCAGACTTTGCCCTTAGCTGCTGAGGCAGGTACACCTATAACTCAGAGAAGGCATGTCCCCTTCAGTGCACCTCTCCACAAGTGCAGTCCTCAAAAAATACAGGTGAATGGCCTCCCAGTAAATAGTAGAGTCCATTTAGGTCCATATCCTTGTCTAGCACCAAGACTATGCAGAGCCGATTTCTCCCTGTCTTTTCTAAGGATGTCATGGTCATTGCATGATCTCCTGCTTTCCTCTGGGCAATGGCTTGAGAAGGGAAAGACACCTATCTGAGGGCCTGTGGGCATAGCAGCCACCTGCCAGCTTTTAGTTGAAGTCATAAAGGACAATCTCTCTCACTGCCATTTTCTTCAGCTTCATAGGTCTTTTAAATACAGCTTCGTGACACTACCATCCCTTTTGGTATTTTTGTTTCCATTTAGTGAACTGCCTGCCAACAAAATCCCACTCCTTCCCCCACCAAGTTAGAAAATGGAATGAAGTTGCTAGAGCAGATCTGTAGGCTGTTCTTCAGGCACACGTTAAAATGCAAGAAATTCCATTTGAATATAAGAAAAAACCTTTTTTACTGTGAGGATGGTCAAACGCTAGAGGCAGGTAGAGAATATCTTTGGAGATATTCAAAGTCTGACTGGACATGTTTGGGGAACCTGCTGTTGGTGACCCTGCTTGGAGCAGGGGGTTGGACTAGGTGATCTCCAGAGGTGCCTTCCAAGCTCAGCCCTTCTGTATTCCTGTGGTTGTCCCATACTCTGGTTGCATGTCACATCTATTCACTTCTCCATAAGAATCTCTGCTTTCTGTTCCAGTTGGAAACTCTTCCAGCTACTGACTTTTCCCTAAAATATTTTTCAGTGCCTAATACAGTACGATCTTGATTTCTTCTGGACTCTGAGCTCTATTATATTACCAATGTTAGTGATGATTTAGTTTCTTAAATACATGCTCATTTTAAATAAGATAATGTGTATTTTTTGTTTTGTAGAGGCAAGGTAGCACAAATCAGAATGACTCCAAACAAATCCTGTTTACTGTAAATAACTGTGTTAGCTATATGGAATACCAACCTATATTTATTCTGAAAGTAGTTTGCACCCTTCTTCCTAAAGAGACATTTTTTATTTTTATTAACACCACCATCACTTTACCTTTAAGGCTGAAGTGTGGCATGTTTGTTCTCAAGCCAGGAGTGTTTTGTCATTGCTGGGGGATTTTTGGTGGGGTCTTTTGTTTGGTTTTTGATGTGTGGTTTTTTTTTTTTTTTTAATGAGCAATATGTTTCAAGTTAGAAAGAGCAAGGATAATACTTTGTGATAATTAAAAAAAAAAATCCTGTTTGACTGACAGTCGTCAAATTCTTGTCTCAAGGGGCATATTAAGTACAAATTTGGCAAGCCCGTATATGTCTGTGTCACAGAAATACCACTCATTGCTCTCTATCATAAAGAGGAAACCTTAGGAAGAAACCTGCCAAGGTGGTAAGGAAATACTTTTATTTGCCTCTTTTTTTTCAAGTTGAGTTATAAATTATTTTTAAAATTACCTTTTCCTGCCTAAGTTTCTCTAGAAATATTTTGTAGCCTGCCAAAATGAACATCCAAAAAGACTAGACTTGCAGTCTAAGAGAATTGCATAAACCCACGCCGGCATTCATGTTCATGAATTGCTGAAGCAGGAAATGTAACAGAACTAAAAAACTTGCTCCTGCCACATTCTGCACATAATACTTCCTCCTTTCCTTCTCTTTGGTGGTATCACTCTGGGAAGAAGTGTTTCTGTATCCCAACTTCCTTATGAGAGAACAGGAAGGAGAAAGGCAGGCAAGAAGGGATTAATCTATGTTAGTCTGTCTAAGATGTCTTTATAGATTGTGGAGAGAAGCTGGCACTGTTATGAATTTATTTTATTCAACTTTAAGTTAAAAAATGGAAATAGTTGGAACACTTCATAGGTCATTTCCCAATGATTTCAAGAGTGTAGAAGACCTTTTGCCATTTGCTGATAAAATTCTGGCTGCTGTTGCAGGCTAACATTGATAGTCTTGTAAATTAAACAACAGCAGCAAGTGCTAGAGATTTACTGTTACAACATGGATAACGATTCATGGAGAAGAAGAGAAGTGCCCTATTTTATTTTTATTGATTTTTTTTAAAGGAAAAAAGCCCACATGTGTAGTCTAAAAAGAATAAAATAATCCTAATTAATTTTCTTTCCTTTCTTTCTTTCTTTCACCTAAGAGGAGAAAGAGATTCTAACAGAGCTGGATACATTAGGAACTAAAAGGAAGGTAACATGGGCAATTTTTAATTAATCACTTAAATCACTTCCTATCTCTTTGTTTCAATATGTATTGTATTTTACATATCTGTATGTATTTTATTTTACACAGCTTATAAATGAGATATAAATATATAAATAGTATGCAATTTATAAGTTATAATTGCCTGTATATGTATCTGCACTGACATTGGCTTATTAATGGTAGTTATTTGTAAGTATTTAACAACAGAATTAAATAGTCATCTGAAAGTACTGTAAATCATAAAACAGATTGCTACATAGCACTATTAACTCTTCAGTAGTAAACCAAAACTTTTCCTGCCTTTACTAGCTGTAAATGAAATGTCAGAATGAAAATAAATTCCACTGGCCAAACATGGGATGCCAGAAAGTATATGAGGGCAGCAGAGTTAGCATTAGGTTCTCTTGCCTCCTGCTATTTAGGACAGTGAGTACCAGCGTCACTGTCATGCAAAATCTCTCAGACTTTATTTGCAGTCCAACAGAAGATCAAGGCAATTCCCAGCCAAGCAGCAAATCCAAAAAGAGAAACAGAAAACTGTGCTGTTTTAGACTATGGAAGCAGAACTTTTCAGCCCTCCTGAGAACTTTGTTCTCTCTATTTGGTCAACTTTGTTCACTTCCACCTCTGACTGTTCCCTCTGCTGCCACACTTCCTTTCCAAGAAGTGCGTGTCTAACCCATGCCCTTGTTTAGGGCTGGAAATCTATTTAAATCCACAAGGTGAGCTGATTCCCAGCACCTTAAATTCCATTTTCCTTTACAGTGACAACTGTTCTTCCAGGTTGTGAAAGATTCTGTGGTGTTTGAGCCTAGTAAAAACACTTCTGGCGTCCACTAATTCAGCATTCTTTTCTGCTTCTGTCACTGATATGTTACTTTACTGGATGAGCATTCCCAGTATTATTCCCAAATGTCACCTGCCTTGTCTAGTTGGAGTGCATGGTCTTTGGGGAGGAGCCGTGTCCTGCTCAGGATGTACAACATCTATAACATGTCTGTTATCTCAGCTGGAACTGTTACATGGGGATAAAACATACATATTTTGTCTAGATTGGAAAACATTCTAAAGATCTCAAATAGGATTACTCAATCCCTGATTATTCCCCAGGATCACATCTATATAAATTACCTTCAGTTAGCACAGCTGTTTCATAATAACTTCTAATTCTACAAATTGAACTACTTAAGAAATATTTTGCAAAAACATATTTCAGAGTCACAATTACCCTATGTATACATTCATAGCATAAGAATTTGCTGTTGGTTTGGCAAAGCATACTCAAATATATGTTTGTGTGTGTGGCATACAGTAAGGATAAAAATGCACATAATACTTTAAACTGCCTATGGATTATTTTGTCCATTCATTTTACAGCTAGCTTAGCTGTTGCTTTAGCAACAGGAAATCCAGTGCAGACAGCTCTCAGATCAGGTAGGATGATTCAACTCAGCTCAAGTCTGATAGATATGACACGATCACTGTTTCTTTCACTATTCATAGGCTTATACAAACAGAATATTTGTTTTGGTTTTGCTAATGATGTAAAAATGCGTTACTTGTATATAGGTTATTGCTCCAATCCCTCATTCCCCTTCCCTGTGCATTGAAAGTCATAGTTCTTTAGAATGTTCTATATGCGACATGTGTCTTGTTTAGAATAATGATTTGGCACTAAATCATCACTAATCAGTTGGTGTGAAATGTAATAGTCTGTCATTTCTTCACCTCAGGACAGTGATGTCATGTAACATGACTTTAGTGGCTTATCACGTGCCATCAAGTCTCCTTGGGCTAATTATTCCAGTTCATACCATCTGCATTACTGCGTCACTGAAGGTGCATGGCTATTTCAGTTGTTTTGTGTCATGATGATTATTTTCTTTAATCATATTGAAAATAATAATTCCTAGTGAAAAAAGAAACTCAAACCAAATAATTTAAGAATACATTCATTATGTACATGGGATTCAATATTCCATTACTCAGGTACTAGTGAACAATCTAGAAAGTCAGTTTACAGTAAAGATGCACTTCATGTCAGTGAAGCTGGCGGTATATGGTGTTCTGGTTAAGATTAATAAAAATGTACAGTAAATAGGAATTATACAGATACCAAAACTAGATTACAATCAGTTTAGCCCTTTAATTGGCAGTGGAATAGGAGATGAATGAGGGTGTGCTTCCCAACTTAATTTTAACATGTTTTGTTGTGACAAAGAGGGGAAGGGGCAGGAGTCTTTATGGAGGATATGAACTAGTAGAAGGCGTTTCTTAGAGCCACATCTGGAGACCATAATCCATTCTTGAAAGGATATTTGAGCAAACACAGATTCATTTGATGAAAAGTAGGCAAGTACATCTAAATTAGTCACCCTAAGTGGCTTTTCTAATAAAGGAGGAAGGAGTTTATCTCATCCTAAATAGCATATATGAAACAGGTCAACAACTCAATTGAGAAGAATGTAAGAATAACTATAGAGCTTCAGGTCAAAGGTTCACCGAGCTGGCGTTTTTCTCTCTGGCCTTCTTTGCGGGTGGGACATCATCGCCAGGAAGGCGATTTCCCCAGTGTGAGGCTCAACTCCTGCTCTCTGGGTGTGCTGGCTCTTCTGACTTCGTCAAATATAAGAAGCTCAGCTGCATAATCTGTGGTGAAGGGGGGTTGTGTTTATTCTTTCTCCTAAAAAGAAGTGACAAATGCTGTCCAAAAGTTCATGGGGATAGAAAAAGCATATACTGTATTTCCCCCCTCTACCCTCCCAAGGGACTTCCTAAATCTGTAGTGTTTCACCTCTCTAGTGACTTGTAACAGATTTATCCTTGAAATGTTAATCCAGTTGCCCTTTGAACCCCTGAAACTTACTGCATCCACAATGCCCTTCAAAAGGGATCAGCAGGTCTGTTGCCTGCTGCATGAAGAACCACCTCCTTTTGTTTCTTTTGAACTTGATTACCCATGATATCATTTGGTGGAGGAGACCTCAAACATTAGATTCTTTCTCTCCATACCATCAGGACTGTGTAGCTGTCTACTGTATCCCCTGTTCTCCAGGATGAAGAAGGAATCTCTGGGTCTCTGGACCTTGTGTGCACCAGTAGGTCCTGAAACCTCCTTCCCCTAACCCCAGGCTCTGCCTGACTGCACAGCTGGCCAACTCATCAGAACCTGACTGTGACTGACCCTGGTTATTGTCACCAAGCCTGTTTAGCTCTTCTGGGACTGCACCTTGTTGAGGAGGACACTGTCCCGTTCTGTCCCTCTCTGGCTCCTACTCACCTCTCCTTGTGGAGCATCCCCCTTCTGATGCTCCCCCAACACAGCCTGCTCAGTCATTTCTCTTACAAAAGCAACCTTTGGTCATCTTTGCTTCCACTCTATGAGTCTCTTCAGGTTCTGTCAGTCCCTGCTCAAGATGAGAGAGCAGAGCCATGCAAAGGCTTCAACGTTACAGTGAACAATGGGTTTATACAACAATATAATTGTTTTCTCTCTTGTTCTCAAACCCTTTTCTAATAATTCCTAACATTTGACTCACTACTTTTTTTTCTTTTTTTGGACAGATGCTAAGCACTGAGCTAACATTTTCTCATGGTTTAACCCCTCAGGCAGCTGAACACCACACAGCCGCTCTCTCACTCCTCGCCTCCCTCAGTGGGATGGAGGAGAGAATCGGAAAAAAAGTAAAACACATGGGCTGAGATAAAGACAGTTTAATAAAGCAGCAGAGGAAAAGAAAAAAAAATTAATAATAGTAATGGTAAGAGAATATACAGAATATACAAAACCAGTGATGCACAATGTAATTGCTCACTACCCACTGACCAATGCACAGCCCGTCCCAAGCAACGATTGCTGCCACTGGCCAACTCACCCTGGGCGTGATGTCCTATGATCTGGAATAGCTCTTGGGCCAGTTGGGGTCAGCTGTCCTGGCTGTGCCCCCTCCCAGCTTCTTGTGCACCTGGCAGAGCAGGAGAAGCTGAAAAGTCCTTGACGGGTGTAAGCACTGCTCAGCAACAACTGAACCATCAGGGTGTTATCAACACTAGCCTCGTACTAAATCCAAAACACAGCACTATGCCAGCTACTAGAAAGAAAATTAACTCTATCCCAGCTGAAACTAGGACACATTTTCATAAGCATGTCTGTCGCAACCCAAAGATCTCACTCCTGGGTGATAATGATCAGCTTATAGCCCATTTCTTTTTTCTTATCTGCATCATTTTGCATTTATCTAGATTGAAATTCATCTGCCATGTTATTACTCAGTCACTCAGTCATCTAAATCCTTTCTGCAGTTCGCTGTATTTAGCCTCTGTTCTTTCTATCTTCATGAGAGCTGTGACTTCATATGAGCTGCAAACATTGGTCATTGCTTACCCCTTTTCCCAAGCAATTTAGGAACAGCACAGATCCCAGCATTTCTGTGAAACTCTCTGTTGACCTCCCACTGCAAGAAGTGACTGTGCACCCCCACTTCTCCTTCCTACTCCTGCCAGTTCTTCTCTATGCCTGTTCCTTCCCCCTTAGCCCACGGCTGCTTAATTTCTTGAGAAGACTTTGATGACTGATTATTTCCTTCTGGAAATCCAAGCAGCTATAACATCTCTGAAAAATCCCCCATTAACACAAATATTCACTGAATCTGGTGAAGTGGAAGAGTCTCCTACCTGAGCCAGGTAGGGAAAAAGGGATTCACTCTTTAAAAGTGCCATTTCTTATAAATCTGTAGAATGGCAAAAATTCTTATTCCAGCCCTGACACAGGGACTTAGCCTGTGGCGACTGCTCAATAGATGCCCCAAATTTGTAAATCCCTGTGCTCCCTTTTGATCTCACACATTTTTGTCAGAGATACATTTCATCAGACCTGCACGTTGTTTGGCTCAAAGGCAAAATTCTGTGGCACTGTTTTGCTGGCAAAAGGGGTTTTAGTCAGGAATTTGACTAAACTATTACAATGACCATACCTAGTCCTAAAAATCTGTTGATTGCATCAGGGTTAATGAATATATGGAAAATATGGCAGGAACCTTCTCTTGCAATTTTGTAAACAGCATCCCATTAATGTTAGTTGCAGAGTAACTAGAAAATATTTCCACTCATAACTTACTGAGTAATTTTGCTGACTTTCTCTGATTTTGAGTAAATCTTCATAACATTTAAGTGTTAACAAAGTTATAGAGATTATGTTCATATTATCCCATTCTTTTTATCACTGCTAGTAAAAAAACCAAAAAAAACCAACAAAAAAAATGAAACTGTCTTCTTTTCTTATGTTTTTTTGCTTTTGCTTTTATGATCTAACTTTCCCCTTGTCACACCCCACCTAAAAATATCAGCCAATGGGGCTAATAATTTTATTAAGGGCTACAGATGCAAAATCGTACATATATGACAGCTGGTATAATGTGTGCACTGCCATGAAAGTTTATAGGAAACTCACTCGTAGCTGTAGAGAGAAGTTTAGCTTGATCTAACACAGAAACAAATTGATTAATTAGTTGTCAATCATGGAGTCATATCTCTAAAATACCTCTAACTGAATATGTCTTTAGTGGAAATAATTGTATATAACCATAAAATAGAAAACCTGACTGATGTAGCTATATGGTTCTGCACAAGGGTAGATTTTTATAATTAGCTAAGATATGCCTATCTGAATACATTTTACAGCACTGGACTTGCAAACTACATACACTTGTGTTACTGTGAAGAAATGTTCATAGCAGAAAATGTTCTTGCTTATATAGGTTAGCAGCACCTCATGAATTTAACATTGGCATAGGTAAGTTGTGAAATATCCAGTGAAGCCCTGATTTATCGAAGGTGGGTTGTTACTCCTGAGTGATGTTTCTGAGTTTTTCAGTCTTAAGACCCCCTGAGAAAGGTTAGAAATTTTAAACCTTAGCCAAAAGGTGGATGCTCAGCGTCTAAGAGTTGAAACAGGATTTAAAAACACTCCTCTGACAAGAAGGTAATTACTGAGAGCGATAGGTGGGGATTTACTCCCTGGCTTTGGACACTTCCCATTGGAAATGGTGATTGAACTTTCAAGCAAAAAATACTCAGCATGCAAGTGGAAAGGCTCAAACCCTGGGATCACAGGATGAAACCCTCTTTCTTCTGAAGTAAATTGACCAAGTTCCACTGACTTTTAACCACAAAGCCACTCACAGTTTTAAAAATCTCAGGGCTATTTCAAGGTCAGAGCCCACCTGCACCACAGCTGCACGCTATCCGTGCAACATCAAGGTGTCCAGGCTGCCCACTCTCTGGGACACCAACTAATGATGCTTATTCCATAAGCCCCTGTTGTAAATTTAAATGGGCCTTCCTAGCAAATATGCTAGCTATGCTGAAGGTGTCTGCATCACAACCATGTGAGCCTCTACACTGTCCTATATAAGACAACCGCCTGCTTTAATCCCCCATTGCTGATATTGATCTTACTCATTAGACTTTATGATGATTAGCTGGAAGAACAGGCAGGAGATAAGAAGGTAAAATGAGGAGCTCTTTCCAGCCCATTGGCCTGAGAAGTACATTCTGGTTCCTGGAATGAGACTTGAATGTTGCCTCACCATCTTGTTCTCACATTTGATCTCCCTGCACTATGATTTCCATCAGAATAAAAGCTGGCGAAGAATGCAGGTCGGGAACACGGTGAGAAACCAAAGTAACCAGGACGGTGGACTATATCTGTTCTGCAATTTACATATGTCCTCAGGAGTCAAGCCATCTTTCATTCCGGTGACTCCTGTTAGAAACTTACACTGCTGATTCCTCCATTTCTGACAGATTGGAGTTCTCTGTGTGTGTTACCTACAGGCATAGCTACATGTCCATCAGACTTTTCTCTTAGCCAATGTTGAACTTTGAAACTTTTATAACTCTCTTATAATACTCATAATAGAAGCTGTGAATAGCAGAGGAGTACCGTGTGACTTCTCAGCTTCAGCTCCGACCTGCCTTGTCACCATGGATTTGTCTGGTTACGCTGAGCTGTGTCTGACCCTAGTTGCTATCACCTAACCTGATCCTGATCCTGACCCTCTGGCTTGACTTCATGGCTTGCCCTCAGACCTGCAAGACCACTATGGACTTAGGTGATGATCTGGGCTCCAGGCTGACCCCAGCTGCCACTCCCCAGCCCCTGCCCTGCCAGACATGGTGTTGAGCTTGGCTCCCAGCTCCCTGTCCCTTCAGGAGAAGCTGACCCTCGCTGCTCCCTGACACTCTGTCCTTTGTACCCAATCTTCCTTTTGTTTCCCAGTCCCATAAATTGTGTCAGAAAAGTTTGGCTTATGAATAGTGGAATGGCTTACTGACAGGTTGAAATAAAGCCTCATTGCTGTTCTTCCAGGCTCATCAGTCAGATCCTTGTGGTTGAAAGACTGATTGCTCTCTGGCTGGTGATGAGTTTTTCAGCATCCCTGAGGAGACGTTATGTACTATTACAGGCTCAGCCATGAACTCTCTGCAAAGGGGTTTCTGAAATTTGAGTTTTCCAAGACAAGAGTGCCTAACAGTAATAAGCATGGGGCATTGCTTCCAGGCACATTTGCAACTCTGCTGGGCTATCCTGACAACCATTATTTTCAAATCTTCTGGATATATTCATGCCTGCATGTGCAATCCCTCCAGAGAAAGAGGGTACTATGTAGTTCCTCCGTGGTCCAGTTGACAGTCCAGTCCTTTTTCTAAGTTCTCAGTGGTGTGACCAGGCTGGCACATACAAGGGTGATGTTATGAAAGCTGAATTTTTGAAGGAGCCTATCAAATGCAGAGGCTTACCAGTGCAGGGTAATGAGGCACGGTCCGGTTTGTTACACTGTCACACAGAAATACTGGTGAACCTGAAGCAGTTCCAAGGGCAAGAAATGTGCATAACTTGTGGCAGCTTTTGGAGTAACTCAGACCTTGAACTTCATCTCCTGGCTCCTGCATGTGGCTCAGGAAAAAGCACTGAATCTTCATTTTCCTTGTATTATTCCCCACACCAACTGGAAGTTGTTCTGTAGCTTTTAAATAGTGTTTTATTTAAATTTTGGCAAATGAATACAAACAAGAAAAACTTTTTAAATCTCCAATGAATGACTTCTCCCTGTGTGGTAATGAGGAGAAGCAGTGTTTGATCATGTCAGCAGAATCTGCCTTTGACTTTTCTACTGATAGAAAAGTCCAGATTATTTTAGCTCAGAACTGGCCACTGAAGGAAATGAATAGAATAAAAACACACTTGTTTTGCCATTTTACCATGTTAAAAAGAAGATACAAAAATGTTCCTGCTCAAAAAGAGTGCCTAAGCCACGTATCATAGGAGGGCTTTTACCTCTGTATATTTATGTATTTTGTGAGGAGGGGGAAAGATATCAAGAAAGCCACAGAAACAGGCAAAGTCTGTCATAGTATTCATTTTCCAAAAACCAGTCCTGCCAGGAAAGGCACATAAAGCTTCCGGCTGTGTCTTGTAATCTGTGTTATTATTGACATACTCAAAGTAAACATTTACAAGTTTCAGCCATAGTTCTATTTTTAGTTTTATTTTTCATAATTAATTCTTCCTTTTCATTACAGTCTGCACTATACAGCTGGTGAAATTCATAAGCATTTCTCCTTATTTATTAATGTTTATGTTCCTTTCTGCTGCCACATCCCTTTATCTTCACATATATTCTCTGCCACCTCCACCCAGGATACAGGTTTCTTCCTATCTTTTCCCGCCTGGTAAACATTACAGGTTTTTGCTTGATGTTACTCAAAATAAAGCTTCTGCTCAATTAAGTGCATATACTGTCCATTTACCATATTTGGCAGGATACTTTCAGCATTACATTCACTGTAGTACAGTCATATTTTGTTTGTCAGTTATGGCGCAGAAGTTATTCTGGGGAAGTCTGCCACAGAAGCGGTGATAAGAAATAATAAACCATGTCAAACTCATACAGAAAATGGTCTAATCAATGTGACTTAAAAGAGTTTATGTAGAAACTATTTTCACCTGGAGCTTGATGGGCTGACAGTAATGATTATGTGTACTTGAGTGAAGAAAAGTTCCAAAAGGTATACTGCTATTCCATCTTGCCATTTGAAATATGGTTGGAAGGGAGAAGAGATCACATATTTATGGATCTGCAAATAAAATTAATAGTTTCTTATTACCAGTTCAATCTTTTCCCCCAAATAACCCTTGATCTTCAGAGTAAAATTGAAATTTCACGTATTTGCAAAACAGAAGGCTTTTGGCACACAGTGTCTGCCAGGTTCTGGCCAGTGCTATCTACATTTTAACAGTACTGCCTGCTGGAAATAGAGTTATATGTGAAATTGCATGCAAAAGCTCACTTTTAAGTATTTTTCCCTTTTGGACTCTGGAGTGGGCCTCTTGCCTCAATTTTCATATACTTGGGAGACTATAACTGCAGGGAAAGTTGTGGTTAAGACAGAGGAACATCTCCCCTTGTGACAGAAGGTGTTTGTTTGCATTCCAGGCCTCTCAATGTGAGAGTCACAGAAGTCTGTGAAACACTGCTTTATTTTGCCAGCCTCCAGAAACAAGCTGCATAGTTGTAAATAGAAAACTCCTACTAAATAAGATCTATACCTGGGAATTGTTAAAGCATAATCTTTTCTTCTCAATGGTATGCTCATTAGTTCTTCTGAAAATGATCAGATTTTGTCATTTGCTTCCAACCTATGTTTACAAATTCCAGTGGAATTTCTTACATTGGAGATGTGCTATATGTTTATAATGTTGTGGACTAGGTTTTGCCTTAGGTGACGTATTTATGTTAGGGCATAAGAGTTCCTTCACACAGAGTGACCAAGAGAGTTTCAGGTCCCAGCAAGTCTGTGTGCCAGGTATCGTCTCTCAGCCTCCAAGGTCAAATGGAGGGAAGGTCGGCTGGGGGAAATTTAAGAGCTGTCTCCTTTGAGAGCAAGTAAAGACTATCATGCTATTTGGGTTATGTGTACATAAGAGATGTGGGGTATATGGGGAAAGAAGGGTTTCTGCAGTTTCCAAGAGGATAAATTTGGAGAAACTGGAAAGTCTGAGATATGAAGCAGCCCAGAAAAGGAGGCTCTTGAGCCCATCTTTTGAGAGGTATGATAAAGGCTCCTCTCTACCTCTACTGTGGACAGCTGGATATATATGGTAGAAAGGTCTGAATAAGCTGGAGACTAAGGAGGAAAAGATTTGCTTCAGGCAGACAGGGAAGGCAGGATCACCTATGTCAGTCCTGGCAATTGAAAGATACAGCAGAAACAGCAAATTCAAGGTTTTGTGCTCAGGATGTCTGCCTCCTCCCCCACTCCCACCTTTCCTTCAGTTGCATATATATTCAGAATGGGTCCTATCTGACGGACAGGCTCTCCCTGTCTTCTCCTGAAAAAAGCTGGCAAGCTGGTAGGATGTCTTTTGGAACTATTCACTACCTGCCTCACACTGCAGTACACTGGGTGGAAATTTGCACTGTAGAGGGTGGTTTACAATGTTCAGGAGGTTACTTTGGGTTCTTTATTTTGGCTGAGGGCCACGACTGCAGCACTTGCCATCCCTAGGAAGGACTTTTTTAAGAGAAAGGTGAGAAAGAAGAAATGGCAAACCAAACCCACTCTTGCCTGTACGTGCTCTTTATGGCTCTCAATGGACTATCCAAATGAGTAGTCATACATGAGTAAATAAGGTTATGTGGCCATTGACTTTCTTCCCAGAGGAATCTTTTTCTGTGTTTTTGAATATTTCCCTTAGCCAGCTGAGGAAAACCAGTTATTTTCTGTTTCTTTTAAAAACATTTTTATTTTTGCAGGACATGTAAAATCTTTAAAGAGGTCATCGCTATATTTTTAAGGAATTAAAGCTGTCACTTGATAATTTTTGCTATAAATCTCAGTGTCTTGCATTAACTCACATCCCTGAAGCTAGCATGTCATTACAGTGCTCTGATTTATCCACTGAACTTTTCACTGGGCTAGTTTTCATTCCCCATAAATATCCACTTGTTTCGTGATGTTATATGTTATAACTGTGTTATAACTGTGCTTTTGAGAGCCCATGGTAAAACCATGATGTCCTGGAATCACCTTTGCTGCTTCTCATCAGTGGGGCTGTAAAACAAAGACAGAAGGGATCTTTGGGGAAATGGTGGTGCCACTGATGCTGGCATCGATTCTCCATAGCTGTATGCATCCATATCTTCCAGGCTTTTCCTCTCATGGGTCAGGCAGTTGAAAGCAGGATGACCACCTTGCCTGGGAATGGATTATCAGGGAGAGAGAATGTGTCCAGCCACAGCCCTGGCCTTAAAAGGTCCAAGCACAACATTCTCTCTTATCTTTTTCTACCTTGTTCCAGACTTTTCCATGATGAGGAATGTAGGGTAAAGTGCAGGAAAAAGCTCCTTAAATCAAACCTCAGTGAACAAAACACAATTTCAAAGTCATGCTTGTACCCTCATTTGCTTCTGAGTTTTCATTTCTTATTTCTGTCTGCCAGCTTCAGCCTGCAACACTTCATTTAATCACCAGAGCCCTCTCTTAACTTGAAGGAAAAAGAAACTAGACTCGTCCCTTTACTTTGTTAAGAATATCTTTTGGAGCATACTTCAGATTTAGGGCAGATGCTATTTCCACTTTATTTAAAACCAGCAGGAAGCTAAAGGCTGCACTTTCCTTCCTGACCTTCTGCTGAAAAGGCTGTTCTCTGGGAGACTTGGGAAAGGAAGGCAAAGTTGTTCAAGATATCTCTCAGTATCAGCAGAGCCATAATATTAAGTATGATGCCTCATAATAAATTGATAACACCTGGTAATTTATATCTTTTAATCCTTCACTTATATTTCTAGTTCATTTGTCATTCTGTATCTGTAATGTGTACGAATGTAAGCTCTATTTTCTGTTGACATTTCATAATTCACATGTGTGTGAACATCTGAAGTCCCAAAAGAAAGAGATTAGAAAAACATTAAATGAAATTCCAGTGGGCCTGAGCTAATATTTATTCAGACTCCATGACCTTAACACTTTGTACAGTGCCTTCTACTATTATCTCTGCTCTGCACTTCACATTACAATCCGTAAGAGCCAGAGGATGAGCTTCGGTTTGCTTGTGGCAAATACTGGCACTGTGACAAGGTACATATGGTATCTGGCTTATCAACAGGCAGCAGGCAGGGCCAGAATTGACACCGACAAATATTTCCCACAGTATTAAGAAAAGTGATGCTTGATAATGTTTTCAAAGATGGTTTCAAATGAGTACTGGCAATCTTTCTCTGAAACAATAAACCATAGATTTTAAGTATGTTTTTGACAAGTTGCATCTAAAAAGTTGAAGGATAGCAAGCTCAAAGCTTACAGACAGAATAACAGTGGAGATAACCAAATGTCTCTGCATTAGTGGTACAAGAGGACCTATTGTAATTACTTAAACTGGACGTAAGTTACTAAAGTAGGCAAAAAGAGCTTGTAAATCAAAACGCACCGCATGACATAGAGAAAACATATTTAGTACTTTAAACTACTTCTGCAGGATATTACTCATATATTACACAATCTACAAGCCTCTTCTTTTTCCAACTGAAGTGGTTCCCATTAAAAAATCAACATTTGCCCACAGATGAAGCAGGTTGCAGTGACTCACTTCAATAAATTTTCCTTTTGGGTTGGAAAGGAAAAATGCTTCTGCATCTTGCAGCTTCCAGATTGGTACCTTTGATAACTGCTGATAGGGTCAAATTTGTGGATTCCATACTGAAGAAAGCACTACTGTTTGTTCTCTGAACATCTGTCCCATTCTTTACTTAGTCTATTTTCTCAGCATTAAGCATAAAACCTGAACTTTGCATATTAATATTGCTTACACCTACCACATTTGCTTTATTCCCTTGCAGCTAATCTGTGCTCCTTCACACTTTTTCTCATATAAAATATATCTCCTCTGTTTTGCACATACCTGGGTTTAATAGTATTGTCTGTACAACTGACTCTCTTCACAGCTGGAAATACTAGACAGGTTTCTTTCCTGGACTAGTGCTATAGTCAGGAGTTAGATATCTTTCCTTGAACCATACTTAATGGGTCAGTACCTTCCTGTTTGTAAGAGTTTCTGGAGCAGATAATTAGAATTTTCAAACTTTCCAAACTTTCAGAGCATACATATTTCTCTATGTAAAATTTCTATTTGGACTAATGGGAGTTATGACTAATTGCTTCTGGACTGGGCTTATTTAACTGTTGATATTCATGCCCGGTTGCTGAAGTATGATTTACATATTAGGTAGACAACAGGGCTGTAAAGTTCATGCCTTAGATTTTACTCTTATTTTTCAGCTTCTGAAGGGAAGAGCAAAATGGATGAGTAGGGCAGTAGAAATGGACATAAACAGATGGTCTTTCAAACAAAATGCAATGTGGGAAGATCTGAATTGTCTCCCTGGATTACCCACAGACTTCCATGGTGCCCCTGAGCATCTTTTGAAATACCTCCGTTTCCCATCACTAATGGTGTTTAAGGATGTTTACCTAGAACACAAGGAGCATTATAGCACTGAAATGTTCATGTGCTTTGTCCTTCAAGAGGAAGATCTGTACAAGCATAAATTAACACAGAACTTTTATTCTTCTCTTAAGAAAACAGAGGAGTGATCAGTAAAACATGCTGCTCTGATTCTCCACATTTTTTTACACAGGCTTTGTTGGGTATAAAGGTATTATTGGAATGTGTGGCTTGGCACAGACGATATTTTGAAGGGCATCTGGTCCTAAAAAGAGAAAAATCTAAAATATTTGATATCTAATTGATTCTTATAATGCCACTAGTTTAAACTACCTAAGGGTGTGTGTGGGAGGGTGGAGGAGGAAGGTACTTTGAATACAAATTCAGTTCCACTCTTCCTCTTTTTTACCATTATGCTGTAGCACTGGCTGATGTCTCTTCATTTCTTTTGAACGGGATAGAACAGTGCAATTTAAATGGCATCTTTTTTGTTCCTTATTTCCTGCACAATGTTGAAGCAAAACATATAGAGAAGGGTAATATTTTCCCCCTTAATAACACTACATCACTTGTGATTAACTGCTGATATTTATTTCAGTGATATTTTAGCAATGTTACTGTTGAATGTCAAAAAGCAGTCAAACCTGAGTCACACGGTGTATGGTAAGCTCTTCCTTCACTTTGTTATCCACAATGAATTCATGCCATTACATCTCTGTCATTTCAGCAGCAGCCTTTTTTTCTCAGTAAATACAAGGTCATTAAGTAGTCAGGTATCTGCAATCTAGTAAACCTGATGAAATTAAAGATCCCACAGTTTCACTACGGTAATAATAAATAACTTACTCAATTTTACAATAGGACAGATGGGTGCCTTTCAATGCAGGGCTTTAAAAAGGCTGAAATCGAAATATCTTTTGTGTACTGAAGAGTATATCTTATTCCTTTGAAATATTAAATGCCAGTTTTGTTATCAGGATAATTTTTTGTTAGATCCCTGAATGCAGACAGACACAAAGACTAGCTGTTTGCTTCTATTTTGTCTCTAATTTTACAAATGTCTTAATTTGTCTTAATTTTACAAATTAAAGCAGCTTGTTAGGAGAAACTGCTCAAAAAGTATCCTAATGACAAGGGAGTGGCTGAATTTCATCCCTGCATTCATCATGAATTATCCTGTACTTTAAACAAAGCAGTGAGGTGGGTCCCACTGTGATGCTGAAAGGACCTGGTCTACTGACCTGATCAGGAAAGCTGGTACTGAGGAGTTCTCAGACCTAACTAGGAGTCAGGTCTAAACACCATGTCACCCTGGAACAAGGAAGTAATTTTCTCCATCAGAACACTGTGGTTAGCCAAAGTCTATGGAACATGGATATGTACTTTGCAGGATAAAGCCTTTTGGACCCAAATTCATTATATAACAGTTTCATGGTGCTCCTTCAGTGTGAGTGAGTTGCATTATATTAGAATAACAGTTATAACTGGATCTGCTGCCATCTAATATCCATATAAGTGCTACTTAAAGAGAATTTAGAAATAGGATTCTCTTTTTGTCTCTCTTTCTTTCTTTGGCTCCATTAATTACTTAGCAACAGAGCTTATGGCATTGCAGAAAATGAGGTTGGGGTGACAACATTCTGTAGTTATTTTAACAGTTTAGAAATGTTGCTTTTTTATCTTCACCCTCTTAAACCCCTATTTTTTGAGTAAGTTTTCAGTTTTTTAAGTCCTATGCATTTCTTTAAGAGTAAAAGTTTATTAGGATCAGTATCTCCTAGTACCCCTTCATCACCTTTTTGTTCCTAAATCTGTTCCACTACACTCCCACATATCTCCAGTCTTACTGTGGATCGAGGACAGCAGATTCACCCAAGGAATGTAAATACAAACCTGAATTTCCATAGAATAGAATCATAAAATCGTCTAGGTTGGAAAAGACCTTTAAGATCATCAAGTCCAACCATTAACCTAGCACTGCCATCCCACCACTAAACCATGTCCCTAAGCACCTCATCTACCCTTCTTTTAAATACTTCCAGGGATGGGGACTTGACCACCTCCCTGGGCAGCCCATTCCAGAGCCTGACAAGCCTTTCAGTGAAGAAGTTTTTCCTAATGTCCAACCTAAACCTGCCCTGGCGCAACTTCAGACCATTCTCCCTCATCCTATCATCCGTTACTAGGGAGAAAAGGCCGACCCCCACCTCACTACAGCCTCCTTTCAGGTAGTTGTAGAGCACTAAAGCACTTTATAAGCAGATATTGTCAAAAAATCCTGAGCTTGGTGACTTGTATTCTGATTTTCTGCATGCTATCATGGCTGAATTTTTTGAGATACAAGTATGGAGAAAATGTTTTACCTCTGGGAAAAGAAAATGCATGACTAAAAGCCTCAACTGTAAGTGGTCCCAGTTGAAAACCACTGAGTTATAGACTCTTCTGCAGTCTTGTCACTGCTAGCTGCAGAGAAACAGAGCTAAATGGGGCTAGTGAGTCTATTCTAATGTAACAATGAGGTTGCTACCTCGTGTTAGGAGAGGCCTTTGTAGAAAAGGCTACTCCTACTTCAAAATTCACTCCTTTTGCCTCTGGCTGCTGCTGCCAAGTGTCACAGCCTAGATCCATCTGAGTACATGCATACTACTAAATAACACAGGGAAGAGACAGCTCTGTAGCTGTGAGACAGTTGAGTGGCAGAACTTGCGTTCACAAAGCTGCTGCCTCCATCCTTCCAAAAAAGAGTAATGGTGTCCAATTGCCCTTTGGGAATGGGGTCTGTCAAATATTATCCACTGAGCATTATCTGGCAGGGTGCTAATTTCCACGAATTAAAAGGGGGTGAGAGAGCAGGCTAATGAATGGGTATGAAGGATCACAAGTCAATTGTCTAGCTTGTACTATGGACCTTTTTCATTTCCTTGTATAAACGTATCCAGCATGTCTATCATGCCATGCAGAAAAGAATAACAAAGCTTTCTTCTACATAAAATATATCCCATCCTAAGCTTTAATTTAAATTGTACAGAAACCTTAAATTCATTGATTTATGTCAGATATGTTAATTTTAGACATATATATATGTCTGTGCACATATGTGGATGCATAACTATATAATCTCACTAGCATCCTTGCAAATTCTATTTGGTTCTAATAGACAAGCTGTGCTGTTTTCTTATCAATCATCATTACCGCTGATAGGAAATGATAGGTTAGAAAAGTTGCATATCCTCTGCCTAACAGGAGCCAGGAGATGGCAATTTCAGAGGGAAGTGTAAAAACGTTTTAAAATAAAAAATAAGATCCTACAAGCCAAATTATTTCCATAGTTACAACTCTGAGCATTCAGTAAGATTTCACAGCTGTCAACAAGAACTGAAATTGGCCTGTGTGGTCTTTCTTACTGGTTGTGATGGAAGGGAGAGAAAGAAGTGGCTCTTATTCTCAGGATTTGTGGATTTTACAGTGGTAGCCACTCTTAAGCCTTATACAAAAGGAAACAGATGGCATGCATACAGTCTCCAAACATGAAAATCTACCATGACTTAGAGGTATCTCTAAGTGATAATTCAGTGTATTGGGAGGATTCTTCTTCTGTGCAAATTTACCTTGAGTCTGTACTTGGAGTCATGCCATATACATACAATCAAGTCAAACTCTAGCCCTTCCCACTTTACACTGCATTGGTTGCTAATGTAGATTCACTCACTTAGTCACTATCTAGAAAATAAGAGTACATTTCCTTCACTGTCTTTCTGCTGGTGCTTTAAAACAAGGATTTCAAACTGATATGGAAGCATATGTACATTATATTAGACTTCATCACACTCGTGAATATGATGAAGATATGTTCCAGCAGAACTGGAAAATAACTACATAAGTGGCTTTCATCTCATCTAACCTTAACCATATGATTTCATCTATACTTCTACATGTTTATTATGGGCAATGGGGAAAGACAGGCAGTTAAGAAAATGCACTGTACTATGGAAAGGTGTATATCTACATTAATCACCTTCTGGATGTAGGGATGGAGGGAGATTAGAAGTTGGATTAATCTTTCTTAATGCAAATCCTACTGTTATTTATACATGTCTACATTTCAGATGGGCTTTCTGTATAGTCAGTGGGGATAAATGGGCATTTCTTCAGTGTGATTCATCACACACTGGAAGTAGAGACACAAGTAGGATGAATGAATTGTTCTTTCCACATAACTATACTGGAAGGTTATGGTGTTCTACACAGCTGAGATAACTACATTATAGACGTTCAAAGATAAGGTGAATTTCAGTGAACTGGAGACTAGATTACTTGTTTAGATGGAACACCTTACTTCCACAGGAGATCAACTCCATATGAGCTCTTCCAGTTTCAGTCCATAGTCCATATTCCATGCATAAGCAGGTTAATAATATATAGTAGCAACCTTATTTCAACTCTTTTCAGAGTGCTAGAGTGCTCTTCAGAAATGTTGATTATAAGCAGAACAGAGGGGTTAAAAGTACTTTAGAGAATATTTGTGGAAATAAAATTCTGTATTTGAATATCTGTAGTGGAAAAATGATATAACTAAGGAAGGATATTTGAAGATGCATCCCAGAAGGAATCTGGAGAGTTGTGTGTAAGCATAGGACCATGCAACACAGACCTCCCACTGTCCTTATGGGATGCAATCTTAATAGGCCATGTCGTCTTTTATACAAGATGGGCACAGTTAATACTATGGATTTGTGATTACTGTTTGAACACGTTTTTCAGAAAACACTTTTAAAATGAGAAATCAGCTCTAAATGTTATTGGGTTTGGGATAGTTAAAGTTGGAGAGGATGCAGAGGAGGCTATGTTTTGTGTGGTTTACCTTCTTCTGAGCAGGATAAGCAAATCTTTTGATGATTAGAAGGCCTCTCCTTCCCTCATTGTGAGAACAGCCCCTAGGCATAACACTGATGTATTAGAACCTAGGCAAAGAGCAGCATCAGCAACAACCATCAGGTCTAAAAGCTGAAGATAGATCGCAAGAGTGCCTGTGCAATTTAATAACTGGATTTACCTCTAATAAATTTCAGCCAAATCCTCTTTCCAAAGAGCAGGTTTCAAGAGCCAAGACTTTGTCCCCATAATCTGCTTTTAGTTATCCTCTCTAGAGAGAAATATATATGTCCCTCCAGTTTGTTCAAAATGCTGATCAGTGGCTTTCTCTTCATGTACAGAACTGGGTTTGATTTGTTGAGACACTTATGGAGCTTCTGGCAGATGTATTAGAGAACATGAGATTCCTGCCTTACACGTCTTTTGGACCATTTATTCCATATGCTATATTCTTCCCACTCAACATAAAGAAGAAGCTTTCTCTCAAATTTATGCTTCCTGAGAACATAACTTACTTAAGATTTGGGAAGTAACATTGTTCGCAGCCTGAAACCTAACAAAATGAAACGTCCCTGGACACTGGGACAGATATGGTTGTTCTTCTGGGCTTCCATGTCAAAGAGGTTATTCTGAACATTTTTGTTTGTGGAAAATGCATGACAAGGGACTTGTCTGACTTCATTTAATTAACAAATATATCACTTATATGACTTTGTCAGAAGCAAATATTCCACCTAGATTAGATGATACGTCTCAGCATCTGGCTAACAGCTACCATGGGTGCCAGCAATGTAGGTATGAAATTATTAACAGAATTGACTGGTTTCAGAGATATCCATAGCAGAATTATAGGATCCATAGCCTGGACAATGAAGAAGTAGCTCAATACTCTTCACAGTATATTCAGATTTTTCTAAGGGCTTTCCATTATTATAACAACTCAGTATATTTTTTTGAATATTGTTAAAGATTAGCAGAAATTTGCAACTTCAGTGGGAAGTAATTAATAAGTTGCTTCATGGGAAACAGGACTAATAAGCTGAAGCCACCTGAATAGCTGTGGCCTATTACATTTTTCACTCTACAGTAACTCCTGCTGCCTCTCTAGTGCTAAGGAAGATCGCGGAGGGCTGTGGCTTGTCTGGAAGTTGCTGGTCACTATT
Organism: Egretta garzetta; assembly: GCF_000687185.1. Classification (NCBI taxonomy): domain Eukaryota; kingdom Metazoa; phylum Chordata; class Aves; order Pelecaniformes; family Ardeidae; genus Egretta; species Egretta garzetta. The sequence goes on along the minus strand of NW_009260395.1, from coordinate 84,446 downwards.
TCCTACTAACAATCACCAAATGTCAGTTTGCCAGATGCATTTGTTTCAAAATCCATAGTCACCACCTTCAGGCAAAGATGGAGTGATATTGCGTGCAGGTGCATTGCCTGCTTGTTGGTGGGATGTAGGCCTCATCCTGAGGCAAACTAAACAACAGGGGAGGAAACTGAACCATTGGGGGTCAAAACTTTATTCAGTCAGAGGAGCACATGTGACCAGAGACACACTTTTAGAGGGGCACTCCATACCAAAGGGAGTAGAAAAAAACCCTGAAGTACTGCAGCCATGGGTGACCCACACTGTGTTAAGAACACAAAGGAATAAAGGAGTAAACCACATTACAAACAGAGCAACAAGAAACCTGCTACGTGCAAGCAGCAGAAACCATTACACGTACCCAAACTCTTGTGCTGCCCATCACCTCCTCAGAGTGAAACCCATGGTGAAAAACAGGAAAGTTGAGATAGTGAGGAGGGAGGATAGATATGTGTGTAAGTGCTTTCCTATTTGTTCTCTTCTTTTACTTAATACCACAATCTGTTATGGGAGGTTTGCGCTGATTGGCAATAAAAGAAGCAAAATGCCCTGACCCTAGGCTGGTTTGCCTTAAAAGGGTATTTCAGAATATCTCAACAATGATTTGAGTAAATATGTCATTGCTTTATAATGATAACTGAGATTAAAGCATTTTTATACAATGTTGAGAATTACCAATGATTTACTGAAAATTAAGAAAAACATTGTGTTGGAATCTATTGGGGAATGGACTATTCTCTAATAAGTTTAGATTCTCTAGAATTTCTGCTTTCACCTTACCTGCAATAACGACTGAAATGAAAACTTTTTGCAAGCACCAGAGGAAAAAGTAAAGACACATGATGTTATTTAAACATCAATAAGACTGGTACAAGGCTCAAGGGTTAGCTGCAAGTGTGTTTAATGAATTCAAGTTCAGGCAGATATTGGATTTATAGATGTTAATAGAGACAGTCATGTGTCTCATGGATTGCCACAAGCTAGGAGTGCTTATGAAGTGCTTATGACATGCTGACTGAAGGTGGAGAAAACAGAGATAATAAAATAAATATGGGCTCAGGTCTCAAAGTCCTGACTAATGAAACCATTGGAGCTCTGCCATCCTACAGTGAAGCTAAAATCAAATGCAAGCTAAGGGCTGAAGGTGTTTACAGAAACATGCTGCTCCTGATTGCTGTTCTCATGGGTGCTGCCCCCATTATAAGATGCTTCACTCAAAGATTCTGCAGCGGAGTGCCTGCATAAGAAGCTACCATTTTAGCAGTCTTTATAAACTGAGAAAAAATAATTGTTAGACCAAAATTATTGTCTCCCTTACAGAAATGTTTGGTTTGTTTTGTTTTGCTCAAGTTGATTGTGTATTTTAGAAAGTAAAGAACTTTGCCCAAGCACAGACCACTGATATAAGAAAAGATCAAGAAGTCGTCGGTGGAATCATATAAGTGAAAGAAGAGAGCAGCAGCTACAAATAATATCAGGCAATTAAAATATCAAATTTACACACTATGTAAGGCTCTAAGTGATTTAATATTTACACTAATGTACAATGGCACAGTCTGATGCTTCCATTTTGAAACTGGAATTGTGTAGAAGACAAAGTCAAATGACAGAGAACTCAATCACAGCCAAACCTGAGACCTCATTAAAATATCATCTATGCCTTACAAGTTTAATTTCCATAAAATACTTTTCTTTTGTGTAGTTTTTATCTCCTAACTTTTAATTTCAGGGGCCAATCATCATTTTCCTGTTAGCTCTACTTTTGTCATTTCATAACAAGGTTGCACAATATCCTCTGCATTGAAATTTTTCAGGATTTGGAGATTCTTTCATAGTGGGGTATCTGTGGAAATCTGATGCATTAGATGACCCACTGAAATTTAAGGTACTAATTATGGCCTATAAAACTTTACATGGCTTGGGACCAATCCACTTAAGAGACTATGGCACTCTCACTGCCGCTGACGTGTTCGGCAGCAATGCTCAAGCTGTTTCCTGCTCCTTGTAAAGGAAACGTATGCACCCTTCTGAACATTGCCTGCGGCATTTCCTAGATGCTCAAATTTTCTTCAGAGTTCACTCTGCATCAGCTACATTTGTACTCTGGAGAAAGCTGAATGTGGTTAGGAGGTACACAGAAGGAGTAGGTGTTTGCCTGCTTTGGGAACTGATTTAAATGCTGATGAGGTGTAATTTAGTCATATTTAATGTATAATTAAATATTAGACCACCTAGAGCCTTGTATGATGTCCTTATTATATTAAACTGAAATGAATAAATAAACACAGCCAGCTCCATTGTTAATTTACTGGGGATTTATTGAGGTTACAGTTTTGTAACACCACAGATGCAGAGACACTGCAGTAGGCTCTATGTAGCTCAGGTCTGGATGACCTGAGTAGGTTGAGCAATATGCTGGGCAAATGTGGCCATATTGACTATGTCTATACTGCTAAAAAAAGGCAGCTGGGGACTGATAACTGTAATGGCCAAGTGTGTCGCCTAGCTTGTGCTCATAATAAGTAGGGCATTTGTCCTGAAGCAAAAAAGCTGGATCATCCAAACCTGTGGAGTAAGCTCGCAGTTCAATCAACTGGATGATGAGGATCTAATATTCCAGTTCAGTCACTGACCCTCTTTTATTTAACAGTATAGTTATATTTCCATCTCTGCAGATATGAAAAACTTGACTAAACAAATCCCTGAGGAAACTGATGCAACTGGATCTATTCTGAGCAAAATTGAATTAGGTGATGTACATAAGTCCTTTATGGTTTAAATTACTCTAAGATTCTATGAGTGATTATTTCTAAGGACAACCCGGTCCTATCTAAACTAGTTAGTTGTATGCACGTTTGCTCTTGAGTGTTGAGGCCAACTGGAACAGAACACCCTGTACCCACAGCATTAAACTGCTCTTAACCTCCCGCCTGTTGAGAATGATCCCTTACTCATGCTAGCTTCTGCACTGTGCCTGAGAATCATTGCGTGATACTGTGGAAGAGTCTGGCTAAAAAAAGCTAAAAAGCTTGCCAGGGACCATGCTAACAATTTCACGTGGTGGATGACCAAATTCCAATACACAGGAATGTTCCCTAGCCCTGTTTACTTGACGTGTACAGGAATAGCATTGGAGTCTGGAAGCAGGTTAGCTAGTTCAGGCGAGCCTTACAGATCTGAGCAGGCTTCATGCCAGGTGTTGTATGGTCGGTGTTTTCCTTTTTGTGGGCTCTCCATTTCTTCAGGATGCTGGCTGCATTGTCCTGGATCCAGGTAGACTCACAGCCCACACTTACATTTGAAAACTAAATCAGACCAAACACTGTGATTAGCTACACTGTTGTATTATCATATTAGTATGGTTTTGGCCCAGGCCACCTACCAGTGTATACAAAAGCCAAGGCACCACTCTGGATAGCACTGGCCAAGGTCTGCTCCTGATGAGCAGTAAGCACAAGGCCATCTTACTTGGAGGACAGGAGAGAATTTAATCATGTAGACTGGTGCTATGGTGTGCCACTTACATTCAGAGTGGTCCCAGCCCACTTTGTTTACTAACATAGACATAGTAGTGATACCAAGGATCAGATCCTGACTAAATCATTTGCTTAGAACTCAGTAATCTTCAGCGAGCTCCACACTCATCTGCTTTTCCTGATGGAAACCTTTGCAAGAAAGATGGAGTTTTCCTGAGTTTGGTATTTCTTGGGATGATTAGCAAAGAACTGGAGAGTGAAAAAGATAAGTCTAGCTCTTGCATAGATGTATAGCGCCAATACAAATATTATCTAAAAGATGACTACATATTTCCAGACCTGCAGTATTCCAAAGCAATGTACACGGGCTGCTTCTGAGACACCTTTTCCCCTAAAACACACTTTTCCAAAATTTTCTCATAGGGTAAGCTTGATATCTTGTAAAACAAAATGATGCCAATTCTGACACAAATCTTATTACTCCTTTAAATCCTCAGTAAAGCTATTTAGTAAAGGGTTATCTAGGTCTTGTCTCTAGCCTCATTAAACCTTGTCTTTTCAATCCTCAAATTAGTTTTCCTTTTAACTAGTCATAATTCTCTGCAGAACCAGGAATACTTAGTATTTCCTAACAATTTTTTTAATATTTTTTTGACCAAAGTGTTATGTACCTTAAAATCTTCCAAAAAAACTTCAGCTGCAGAATCTTGAATTATGTTATCTGTCCTCTTAAATATGCTGTTTGTAACCCCAGAATAGCAGCAGCACATTTTGTTCCATTTGGCAGCTGGGTGAACAACAACATGAACAGACAGCAGACATTAAAAGGGGACTCAGGACTGAAAATAGGCTTTTTAATTTTTCCTACTTATTTGCTGCCAGATGGTTTCCAATAGAATTCCTTAAGTGTTTCCTACTATATTACAGGGAAGTTAGAATTTGAAGTGTCCTTAGACCAATCTTTGTGCAGTAGGGTGATGTGTTCAAATAGCAGGTATGAAATATTCAAATACCTCTGAAAATGTGTTTACAGGAATCAACAGCATTGTTGTTTATTCATCATAATAGTCTTAATTATTCTGAACATTCTGATGTTTATTTTTTACTTTTTTTGTAAAGGAGTTTATGAAAGTCAATGAACAGGTTTTGGTTTTTGTTGGTGTGTGATTAGCTGGGATTGAATCTTCATCTACAGAATGTTATAAGGAGATAATAGTGCAAGAAAGGCTCATGTCTGCTTGCTTATATTTTCATTTAGTTGGACATGGTGAGTCATTTGAAATAGCAAATATATAAGACAGAGAATGCTGATCACAGCTGAGTTCAGATCTGCATTATTTATGGACAACCAAAATGCAACTCAGCCAGTCAAGATCAAAACTTCAGATTACCAAACTGCCAAATACACTTCATTAGTAGATTTCTATAGAGCTCACTGAACCTTCCTGATGTTGCTATAAGTTATGACAGTACCAAGAATTCTCATAACATTAAAACTGAATGGAGACATATCTGTAGGAACATAACTCCTGAACTGTAATAACTTGGCATCAATGATAATGACATTTCAAGACAGGAATTATAATGCTGGTGGGAAAAATGCAGCAAGAATTTAATTTCAACACACTTTTTCAGCAAGATGGGATTTCCTAAGCCCTTCTACATAATGATATTTTAAGTTAATTGAAAATATTTGTTCAGTTTATTATTTTTTTTTTCAGTTCACTGCATTTATACTTAATAGCTAATATGTTTTGAACTACAATAAAATCCTTTTTCAAGATAGGGTCTTGAAGCACTGTCATATTTGAGGGCAGCAAATTTTAAAATATGTATGCTGTCTCTAAGTATTAGTAAAAAACACCAGTACTTTAAAGTTTTCAAGTAAATCATAGAATCATAGAATAGTCTGGGTTGGAAGGGATGTTTAAAGGTCAGCTAGTACAACCCCCCTGCAATAAACAGGGACATCATCAATTGGATCAGGTCTCTCAGAGCCCTGTCCAACCTCACCTTGAATGTTTCCAGGGACAAGGCATCTACCACCTCTCTGGACAACCTGTTCCAGTGTTTCACCACGCACATCATAAAAAATTTCTTCCTTATATCCAGTCTAAATCTATCCTCTTTCAGGGCTTCTTTGATCGTTAGGTCGCTGCTCCAGGCTTGACCGGTCCTAGTTTTTGCACCTGTTTTCCATGCCTGTTCCCCGCCTAGTTTGTTTTACATCTCTCGGTTCTCCAAAGTTGGGAACGACGTACTGGGAGACTTCAGCTGAACTTGTTGTTGATGTTTAATGCACAGATGAAGTGACTAAAACTGGCGTGGTCTGGTAATGAGATAAAGCCTCTGGCATTTAATTTGAATATGTCGTTTATTAAAAGGCTGATTGTAAGTGGAGGACAGCCTGGAAAATGTCACGCATTGTACTGAGGGCTCCAGAGCTGGATGCAGTACTCCAGGTGGGGTTTCATGAGAGCAGAGTGGAGGGGCAGATTCCCCTGCCTCAACCTTGATGGCCACGCTTCTTTTGATACAGCCCAGGATAGGGTTGGCCTTTTGGGCTGTGAGAGCACATTGTCAGTTCATGTCCAGCTTTTCATCCACCAGTACCCCGAAGTCCTTTTCCAGAGGGCTGCTCTCAATCCCTTCATCTTCCAGCCTGTACTGATACTAGATGTTGCTCTGACCCAGGTGTAGGATTTTGGACTTGGCCTTGTTGAACCTCATGAGCCCACATGGGCCCACTTCTTGAGCTTGTCCAGGTCCTTCTGAATGGTATTCTCTTCCTCGGGTGTATCAACTGCACCCTTCAGATTGGTGTCATCTACAAATTTGCTGAGGGTGCACTTGATCCCACTGTCTATGTCATTGATGAATGAGTGAAAAGTCATGGCAGTCAGGTGAAGTCCCTGGTGACTGGAAAAAGGGAAACATTGCACCTATTTTTAGAAAGGGTAAAAATAAGACCCTGAGGAATGACCTGTCAGCTAACCTCTGTGCCTGGGAAGATCATGGAACAGATCCTCCTTAGAAGTTATGCTAAGTCATATGGGGGACAGGGAGGTAATTCAAGACAGCCAGCATAACTTCGCCAAGGGCAAGTCTTGTCTGACATACCTATAGAAGCCTTTATTATTCCTTGCATCTCTTACCAGGTTCAGCTCCAGCTGTGCCTTGGCCTTCCTGACCCCATCCCTACACATTTGGGCAGGGTCCCTATACTCTTCCCAGGATACCTGTCCCTGCTTCCACTGCCTGTGCACTTCCTTCTTGCCCTTGAGTTTGACCAGCAGGTCTTGACTCAGCCATGCCAGTCTCTTGCCTTCTTTGCCTGATTTCTTACAGAAATTGATACAGGGGATTGAGAGCTCTTGAGCTCTATGGAAAGCGTCCTTAAAGATCTGCCAGCTCTGTTCAGCTCCCCTGTCCATGAGGGCAGTTTCCCAGGGGGTCTTATTGATTAACTCCTTGAACAGCTGAAATTCTGCTCTCCTAAAATACAGGGTCCTGACTTTACTCTTCACCTGTCCCATATGCCTCAGGACTGCAAACTCCACCAGTGCTAAAGATAGGAACTGGAAGAAATTTTTGGATACACAATAATGCAGATGAAATGGGACTTGCAAAACCAGCAGAAAGTTAAAAAAAAATGGTACATATTTCACAATTCTAAGATTTTGACAGGTGAGAGAAGGGACATAGTAGCTTACAATCTGTGTGAATAATAGTGGAGGCATTTTGGCCCCAACAAGGTGAACTGAAAAAAATTTAGCGACTCAAGCTCTAAATCCTGGATTCATAAAATCAATTTTTGACCAGAATCTTCAATAAATTGTAGGTATTTTAATTTTCAGTTACTTGGAAGCCTCTACAAATATTTTTTTGATTGTGTTTTGCTGTCCTCTTTAATACCTATAAGTGACATTGATGGTGTTCTGAGTTTCTAGAATCCTAGATAGTCAAGTTTCATGCCTTTAGATACAACTGAATAAGACTATAAGGAAATTAGATCTTTGCTTGTGAACACCTACAGCACCTACAATTTAGCCACTCAGAACAAACATTTGCTTTTAATAATAACGCAGAGTTGATGAACTGATTCTTTCTTGTACACATCGGTGCATCAGTTCAACTAGCAATGTGAGACAAACCTGAAACGAGGCAGCACAATGTGAAAAGACATGCTTTTCAGGTTTCACCGCAGTGCAAGAAGAACAGCTTTCAACTAAATCAAAGCAATAAATCTTGAAGCCAGAAACAGAAATGAAACAGTGACACACCAATTTAAAGAACATAGTGTATAAATACAGACAGACAGACCTTAACATATAAAACTTTGTTTGCACTGCTATAGTAATTAAAACATTCTTAAACATGAGAGTTGGAGACTGTCTTTTCAGCTATGCAAAAATCCTCTATTTGTCTGGGAAAAATTATGCCTAATCTCATGCTGTTGAGATCAGCTGGCTTTTCAGCACTGAATTCAATGAAAAGAGGAGACTGATGTCTGCTATGTGTAGTATTGCAATTGCGGAAATGTCTGTGAAGAATTGGTAACAATGTACTTGGTGATTGAAATATCACTGTGGCATTCAAATTAGTGCTTTCTAGTGCCTTCAATCAGTATCAGTCTTTAAAAGGGGAAATACCTAGATTTAAGAGGTAAAATTATAAACTTGTTGTTAAAGAGTAAAATCCGAAATTAGCTCTAAGAAACTGTTGTCACAAGACTTCAATTCCTTATTTACATGAAATCTAAAACCACCAGGTAATAAAATGACCATTCAAGTCCAAATGAGACAGAAGGCATAGTGCATTTTTAAGAGACTAGCATTCATTTTCTCAAAGAATGTTCTCTGACTTTTACTTGAAATCAGGCTATGATTTCCTCATTCTGCAATCAGCTAATATAAGCACCAGTTATGAGTCAGTCAGATACATAATGTAAGCAGGCATAACTCCATCCAACTGGGTTATTTGAACATAAGACTCTAAGAAGACAAAGCTCTACAAAACTCCACTGAAGCATATGGTAATGTACACTTAGAAGGATGTGAACCTGTCATCTCATGCCTTGCGACGGCACTGTTGACTCTTGTTAAAATCTCATACTTTTTTTCCAATTATTCTCCAAGTGTTTTGAGGTTAACAAGTCTGAATTAATCAGAAAATAGTTCTTTATTCTTGCTTTGTATCAACATACAGTAAGGTCAGGTCAAAATGTTGCCCTACTGAAACACAGCTATATGGACTGTGTAAGCTTTCTACCTCTTCCTTCCAACTCAAGTTTTCTAGTGTTTTCAGTAATGGCAATAGCCAACATTTTCAAGACAGACATCTTGCGTGACATATGGAGTTAAACAATGGGCAAGTGTCAGACTGTATAATTTTTCTTTGTCTGATCTGTAAAGCGAGAAATTTAAGAAATTTCATTTCATATAGAAGAGCAATGATGAATTTATTTAGCAGACCAGTATCAATCAGCTGTGGATCTCTTTTGCATAATGAGGTATGATGTGCAATAGTATTTAAAAAAATTCTAAAGAAAATAGAAAGTGTTTAACTGTGGTATCGACTTGCAATAAATAAGGTGAAAGATTGGTTAAGAGACATGATCAAAGATCTTGATTAAAATAGCCATTACAAAAGAGTATTTAAAATGAATTTAGCATTTCACATGTTATTCTTCTCCAGCAATTTGTCACACAGTAGCTTGGTGCTCAAACACAGGGACTGATTCACAGCTCTTGATAAATCCAAAGCCTTCTGCCCACACACCTCCCATCAAATTTCATTACAGTATTCTGTGAAAGTTGATTGATTAGCTTGGATGTGGTTATGCCAGGGAAACAGAGAAGTTCTTGCTTAATTCAATTAATTATAAAATTTATTTTACTAACTAATTTTAACAAAATAATAATAACTGAAATTAGTAAAAAATAAAAATAAACTATCACTACTGAAACCACAACGACAAATATTAACATGAGATACACAAACCTACACACACACTGAGTCACATCTTTACTTTTGGTTGCTAATCACCAGGTACAGGTTTTTACTTCTTTATCTTGTTTTGGTCACTCTGGTCACTATTTTCCAGGAAAACTTTCATGGCTTCCTTCCACCAGTCATGCTTAGTTCCTCTCTATTATGACCAACAAATATAACAGTTACTATATACACATTTGGGTTTGGTAAGATCATGGTGTTAAGGGAGTGCAGTTAAGGTTACTCCACATTACCTGAAACACGGGAAAGACACAGCACAGATTTATGACACTAAGCATATTTTTATACTGAAGTTTCCTCATGCATTTGAGCAGTCTGGGGTATCTGAAACATTTTATATATGGTGTTTTGGCATTGAATTTTGTATCCACTGTTACATTGTGCTTTACATACAGGGAATATGAAGCCAGAGTTACACATTAAAATACCCTAACAGTTGAAGAGAATCACCAAGCAGCAGTTGGAAACTCACTGTGAACGTCAGCAAAAGAAATATGCCTTTGAGTACCAACTCTAGTAGGGTGTGCTATAACCTTTAATGAGATTACAGTGAAAACTACACTAACATTAATTTGTTCCTTTTGTCTTTGTTGAAAGTGTTCAGTAATTGTTAGCAGAAATATGGCGTAAAATATTGAAAATTTGTCATATCTTACCTTTTTTGCATACCTTAATTACTTAGTTTGATTTACAAGGTAAACTTTATCCCAGCACACATACTTTTTACTAATGGTAAGTTTGAAAGGAGAAAAGGGAAAGAAATGTGCAAAATTTTCAAGATTTCCATGCTTTCGTCAAGTTCAGGGCCCAATTATAGTTTTAGGATTTTATCTGAGATTTTATGCATTGTAGCTAGCTGAGGTATCCTTTTAACCAGCACTTACTGATCTATTATGAATATACCAGAGGAAGTGCAAACTTCCCAATAGCTGTTATGAAAATCAGACCATTTGTACAACAGGACAATGAAATTTTAGGAAACAATATTTTTGTTTCTCTATAATGCTTTTTCTCTCCAGGTAATGCAAGGCATCCACTGAATAATATCCCAATGTTTTAGCAACGTGCTGGGAACAACAACATCGAGCATAGAACCATAGAATCATTTGGGTCAGAAAAGATCTATAAGATCATCAAGTCCAACCATTAACCTAACACTGCCAAGTCCACCACCAAACCATATCCCTAAATACCACATCTACACATCTTTTAAATACCTCCAGGGATGAGGACTCAACTGCTTCCCTGGGCAGCACATTCCAATGCTTAACAGACCTTTGGGTAAAGAAATAGTTCCTAATACCCAATCTAAAACTCCTCTGCCACAGCTTGAGGCTGTTTCATCTCATCTCTTGTTATTTAGGTGAACAGACCAACACCCACCCCGACGCAACCTCCTTTCAGGTACCTGTAGAGAGCGATAAGGTCTCCCCTCAGCCTCCTTTTTTCCAGGCTAAACAAACACAGTTTCCTCAGCTGCTCCTCATAAGACTTGTGCTCCAGACCCCTCACCAGCTTTGTTGCCCTTCTTTGGACATGCTCCAGCACCTCAATGTCCTTCTTGTAGTGAGGGGCCCAAAACTGAACACACTTTAAAGGCACGGTCTCATCAATGCTGAGTCCAGGGAAAGGATGACTTCCCTGGTCCTGCTGGCCACACTAATTCTGATACAAGCCAGGATGCTATTAGCCTTCAGTTTTCAATTGGCCTTCAATTGGATGCAGAAGACTGACCTTTCAAAAAATGCTGTAACAACTTGGTTACACCCATTCTTTCCTTTGCTGGATCAATGAAAATGTAAAAGAGGAAGCCGTATCAACAAGAAAGATGAAAAATGACTCATCCTAGGGCAGTTCATAGCCCACCAACTAGCATCCTTTGGATTCAGATTCCCTCACATGAGTGTCATAGACAGGTGGTGTTGTCCGTGAGCAAAAACATCAAAGTAGAAACAATTGCCTACCATTCTGCTAGAAAGACTGTATGTTTTACCTTTTGTTTCTGTGAAGTGACAATGACATCTAATCCCATCTAAGTTCAGAAAACTTAACCATTTCTGAATTATCTGGTCATTTTTGGTTTTATTTAAAATTTAGGAAAAGATCTGGGCAAATAGAACTATAGCTTGCAGCTACAATACTATCTATTGAATAATGCTCATTTTGATAGGTTCATCTACTATTAGTTACTATAAATGACCACCCTATAATATTTACCACAAAATCTACATAATCTATCTCACAGGTTAAAATTATTGTGCATGTGAAAGTTAAGAAAAGTGAATCTTATTAAGCCATCCAAAAACTCCAGAGTTTTTTATGTTTATATAAACCTTATCTGATAATCTAACTACAAACTCTTCTAAAAGCAGCTAAATCCTGGCTTTCCAAAACCCACAGAATGAAGCATCTTTTGATTTTTGCATCTCTTTATATATTTATTATGTAAGCTGTTATGTAAATAATGTTAAAGAAATATTATTACACTGTGTATGTACCAAATAATAGAAAATTACTATTCAAAGATCAAGAAAGAAATATAAAAAATGTAAATAAAATTCAAAAGAGCATGTAAATAAACAGTAGAAAATTACTGTGAGAGGAGAAAAAGATATTGAAACTGGTCTTACCAGAAAATATTATTCTCTGAATTCCTTGTTAATGTCCATTCTCAAAATGTGTGCTATAAGAAGAGATTTATAGTCTTTGGGGAAAATATAATAATATTTTTTCCCTTTTTATGATTAAACCTAATATTTTAAATGTAATTTCTGCACAGCACCCCATAGCTTTCAGGAAATATCTAGTAAAATCAAGTGGCTTCCTGGTGTAACGTAATCGCAACACTGAGTAAAGGTATGCAAGTCTATATTCTTTCAACTTAAATATGCTTCCCAAGACACACAAAATCAGCGGAGTGACTGTTTTTTTGTTGAAGAATCTGGTCCTAAGGTGAAGCTCAGATGTCTCTGTCTAGCTGTGATCCCATGTTTGTAATGGTCTTCTAAAGATATAAGAAGTGGCCATACATAATCTTTTTAAATATGATAGAAAAAGCAATGAAGGAATACTTTGATTTTAAATTCAATTCCTAACAGTGCCTCCCAAACACCAACAGAGTATTGTAACACCAGGCCACAGAGCACCAGATGGGATGGCATTATTCACTCTGTGGTAGCTGTGCTACTGTAAGGACACAAGCACATAATCAGTCTAAAATGAGGAATTAGGAGGAAGGTTCTATGGCCCAGTAGTTGTGCTGCTGGTCTGTGAGAGGACAAATACAGCTTCTCGATCATTCTCTCAATACTGTTGGGTTGGTTTTTTCTTTCTTCATTTTCGCACTATGCATTTGTAATATTTCTGCTATATATTTCTACTGTTAATTGGTTGATAACAGGAAGAACATAGTGAGGAGACACCATAAGCTCCAGAGCTGGAAGCTGGACAGAATGCAGACATCATTGCTATAAAGCTTCATTCAAAGCAGAGAAATTTTATTAATTGCTGTCTTGGATTTGACGTCATACGTCCCACCCTCATTCTATTTACTGAGCCAAAGCATTCGCTCTGGATCTTAATCTCTGTAATAATGTATCTCATCTCTGTGAAAGACAAATAACATCTTTTCCTTGCAGTTTTTAAATTCATTGGAGTAAATTCAGTTGAGTATAAAGGGGTCCAGATCTGAAGAGACCTTGAATGTTAATAGCATAAATTGTATTGTTAAACTGCAGTATGTTGACGTAACTGTAATATGCAAAAAAAGAAAGAGCAAAGGACTGTAAAAAGCAAGAGTGACAGAACTGTGAAAAATCTTAGTTAATTTTCAATTAATTGAATATTTTAGCTTCAGTGTTTTTTAAACAGCTCCTTTATCCCTGTAAAAAAAACCCAACCACACATTATTTTTTTAGAAGACTTGGAAATGAATAAAGCAAAGGTCTTTCAGCCATGTGATTCTGTCAGGGAGAGTTTGACCACTTTTTAATTTACAAGTCTCCCACTGTCTTAACCCAAAGTATAAAATGACAGTTGAAGTTTGTTTTCATCAACTGAAATGTGTTTTTTTTCCCCATACCATTGACTGCATGACATCTACAGCACAGACAATAATCTACTTTACTACTCGGCTTTTCAGTGCCAAAAGAAAATGAATTATGTGGTTTTAAGAAAATCCCAAAAGTTTTCTTCAACAATGAGGGAGTACAATCATGGATGCTGTAATTGTGTAAAGAACCATTTATAATCAATATTTCTCAACTACCACTAGGCTATATTTGCAAATATCTCTGCATGCTACTTGTTCATAATCAGAATATGTATCAGGTCAGTTGAAGTGTGGTTTTGGAAGACAGATGCCTTGTTTATTGGTAATTAAATGAAGGCCTCAGAAAGAGTGAGCTAATAAAGACTTCGCTAGCATGAAAGCTTTTTTTACACATCTGTGTGCTTGCAGAACTCCCGATGAGCTGCAAGTCAGTGGCTCTGGTCCAGATGATCAGTGTAAATGGGCATTGACTTACACTAGCTGTGATTCTTCCCATATGCTTGACTTGCTTTTGTCTGTTGCATGTTAACCCTTCTCACAGTTATAGACCTGTGGAAATTACATCTTTCTCTAACGTCTTATTGTGATATATGGAATGAGTTTCTTTTTGTCTTATAGATGACATTTTATACTTTACCTTCAATAACATTTTATGAATTCTTTAGGCAAACTTGTATTACGTACTATGTCCTTGACTTGTAGACTCATAATATAGGATTCAGCTGGAAATTAAAATAGCTAAATTTAGATATCCACCTGTGTCTGCATAGAAGTATTTGGTTTACGTGGCAAGGTTTTGATAGCAGGGGGGTTGCAAGGGTGGCTTCTCTGAGAAGACACCAGAAGCTGCCCGTATGTCAGACAGCCAGTGTCAGCCAGCTCCGAGATGAACCCGCCACTGACCAAAGCTGAGCCAATCAGAGATGGTGGTAGCGCCTCTGTGATAACATATTTATGAATGGATAAAACCCACTACACAACAGCAGCTGGGAGAGAGTAGTAAGAACATGTGAGAGAAACAGACCTGCAGGCACCAAAGTCAGTGAAGAGGGAGGGGGAGGAGGTGCTTCTGGAGCAGAGATTCTCCTGCAGCCCGTGGTGATGATCATGGTGAAACATGTTGTACCCCTGCAGCCCACGGAGGTCCATGGTGGAGCACGTATACACCCTGCAGCCCATGGAGGATCCTATGCGGGAGCAGGTGGATGTACCCTGAAGAAAGCTGTGATCCCCTGGGGGCCCAATGCTGGAGCAGGCTTTCTGGCAGATCCTGTGACCCTGCAGGGGACCCACACTGGAGGAGTCCATTCCTGAAGTCATGTTCCCCATGGAAAGGACCTATGCTGGAGCACTTGGTGAAACTGCAGCCCATGGGAAGGACCCATGTTGGAGAAGCTCATGGAGGACTATATTCCATGGGAGGGATATCACACTGGAGCAGGAGAAGAGTGTGAGGAGGAAGGAGCAGCAGAGAAAAAGCATTATGAACTGACTGTGACCCCTGTTCTCCATCCCCTTGCATTTCTAAGAGTAAGAGGCAGAAGAGTCAGGAGTGAAGCTGAGCTTGGGAAGAAGGGAAGGTGGGGGAAAGGTATTTCAACATTTGTTCTTTTTTTTTATTATCCTATTCTGATTAATTGGAAATAAATTAAATTAATTTTCCTAATTCAAGTCTGTTTTGCCCATGATGGTAACTGCTGAGTACTCACCCTATCCTTATCTCAACCCACAAGCTTTTGCTTGTATTTTTCTGCCCCTGTCCTGTTGAGAAGGGGGCGTGATAGAGTGGTTTGGTGGGCACCTGGCAGCCAGCCAAGGTCAACCCATCACAATAGGAGGTAGGCATCTCTGCTGCCATTATTGTTGCTGGAAGTCTATAAACTCAGTGAAACCCACAGAGAGGTTTGGCAAACCAGGCACGAAGAAAGCATTTCACTTATCATGCACAGACATCTAGGGCCGTTGGACATACTCTAGGTACCTGATTGTCCAGCTACCACTCCAGCAGAGTATGGCTCCTCTAGGTTTGTGCCATATATGTTAGCTTTAATTATATGTTAATTTTAATATGTTAATTTTTATGTTAAATACAATATTAGGAGTATGAGACTAAAAGTAATTCTTACTGATTTTGGTCACTGCAGTTATTTTTGTCTTTTATCATCCTTTCACTCTGTGCAATGCTTCCTTTTTCTATAACCAGTTTCCCTGCTTTCTGATACTAATCAACTATTCCATCATGTATGTTAGACCGCTGGAGAACTATTCCTTCATATTAGTCTGTGGGACTTCTCCAAAATTAGCACCATTCAAGTCTCACAGATCTGTTGTTGTAGTCTCTCGTGTCTTCCAAGTGTATCAGTCTAAAAGTATCTCATGGTGCCAGCAAGGACCTAATTTCCAGTGAATAAATTTTTTTTTACACATTCAACATTTCTATGATTTAAGAGCAGTGTTTGCCAGGATGGGTAACTTGGAGGTGGAGCTGAGATGCTTTGTCTAAAGCTGTGGGCCATGAGCATTTCAGCCTGATTTCAGCCCTGCTCCTATCCCACTGACTTGAATTTCTGCCTTGACCTCAGCCCTGCCTTGTCACTATGGATGAACCTTGCAGCCTGGACCATGGCTGACTCTGGTCACCATTTCCAACCTGCTCTGCTCTTTGCTGCTCAAGCACTGTGGCACTATGCCCTTGTTGGAGAGGGCCCTGTCCTTTCAGCACAGTTACCACCTTTGGCTTCTGACTCGCCTGTCCTTACAGAGCAGTCAGCCCTTCCTGTTCCCTGATAAAGGCAATGATTGTTCTTCTAATCCTACAAGACCATTCTCTTACATATTATTGAATAGGCATGCAAAATCCCTTATAACAGTTGTGTGCATATACTTGGTCACATTTTTGCTATCCAGAAAGTAATAATTTCTTTAAGGACTGCAATTATCCATGTGACCAAGTGACAGGGAACAGATGATGCTCTTCAGAATATGTCTGGAGAGAAAACACCATGAACACAATATTTTCTGAGAAACAAACCCACTAAATTCACATTATTGTTCAGTGTTGAAAGGAACACAAGTGACTGCTAAATTGAGGAAAAAAGGGAAAGACAATTCTGCAGGATAGTTTCCTAGTTTCACCGGTTTCTCTGAGTTGACCCAGTGAAACTAAGCTCTGTGCAAGATCATGTCTTGTCAAACAGCAAGATTCTGTGCCTTGTGTATTCCCCTTCAGAACAGAAATAATTTATAACAGGGAAAAAAAATTATTGCTGTTATGAACAACCTTGTCGAATACTAACCACTTTAAGACCCACAGGGAAGAGGGAAACATTAATTTTTCTTCTCATGCATCCCAAGCATGAATATATAGCTTCAAGACAGTTA
>NW_009260395.1:65391-67445 GCF_000687185.1 Egretta garzetta | reverse complement strand
AGAGAAAGGAGTAAGTCATTTCTTTTCCATGGAAGAGGAATGAGCAATCTATCCTGATAGGCTCAAGAAACAAAGATGAATAACAAAATGAATAGTTAATTCACTAAAAAGTGCAGTGCTGAGGTCACTGAAATTTAGCTATGACTTGAAATAACTTTTTAATAGAGATTGTTTTGAAAAGCTCACATTTTGATTTTGATCTTTTAAAACAGCATTTTTCAGCTTTTCATTTTAGCATTTAATTTCAGGATTTGTCAGTTTTGACTAAAAATTTGAGAACCGATTATAAATAAAATGCATTAAATAAAAAGATTTTTTCTTTCCAAATTATATATGAAAAAAAAGTTTAGTAATGACCAGAATTTTCTCTGAATATATCTGAAGTAAAAGAAAACAATGTAAATACGTAAACAGTATCTCGCCAAGAAATAATGTAATGCAGTTACATGTATAATACACTCAAAGTCTTTCATCTCTCAAAAAAAGGCCAATAATTTTAAACGGGAAAATAATGAATGAAATAGATAAATATATAGAAACAAATATTAATGTAAATAATAAATTACATTGGTTCCATCTTACTAATTTTCTCATATAGTTTTTATTTAAAAATATGTTCATGTACAGAAAAAGAGAGCAGATAAAGTTTATTAATACAAAAAAAAATTAAGATGTCAGTAAAATTATATCTTCAGGAATAAGTCCTTGGAGAAAAAAATCTTATTCGCTTATACACCAATTTCAGAATCATTGGTAATAAGCTAGAATTGCTGATGTATGTGCAAAAATTTAGCTGATATTTCTGAAACCTGATGGGATGATTTCCTTAGTTAGAATGTTAAAATAACTAGGTTTAAATCCATTTAATAAGGGTCAAATGTACAAGAGGGGAAGAGGAGTCAATGCATTGTTACCTTTTTTCTGAATCCAGGACAAGTTGGAAGTAAATGATCTTGCTGGCCTTGAGAGTAGTCTTTCAACTAATAAAAGAGAAGATGAGGTACTCTCTGATGTCAGCTGAAGAAAGCCAAAGCAGAATAGAGAGAATAAGACAAATGGTCAAGCATTTCTAGAAAATATGATTTAAAATAAAATAAAAAAAAAGCCACAAAAATAAAAAGACGACAGTAAAAACATAGGGACTTTATACAAAAACATACTGGTGTTCTTTTTTCTTTCAATATTAACAGTTTTCTAACCCTTAAAATATAACCTTCCAAGTAAGCAAATTCTAGGTTAGACCTTTTTTTTTTTTTTTTTTTTTTTTTTTAGAGGTACTGAAGAACAAATTCAAGCCTGAAAATTAATGGTGATTACTGCAAGTGATCATAATCTGATTATGCTTGTGTGGAAACACATAACATACATTCTCTGGTGCATACCAGGAGCTAGTTTCACAAGCATACAGATAATTATGGGCTTAGCCAGCTGGTAAAT
Organism: Egretta garzetta; assembly: GCF_000687185.1. Lineage (NCBI taxonomy): Eukaryota > Metazoa > Chordata > Aves > Pelecaniformes > Ardeidae > Egretta > Egretta garzetta. The sequence goes on along the minus strand of NW_009260395.1, from coordinate 66,008 downwards.
AGAAACTAAAGAGAAAAATTTGAATAATTATTGGGAAATACATAGGAACACTTACCAGTTCCTTAAAATACACAGTTGGCTAAAGCCTTGTGGATTGTTTATGATGATTTTCAGAGGATGAACATCTGTGCATATATTCCAATCAAAATACTGAATTGTTCACTCCAGTAATATCCTTGAACTTTAATCTAAATTTCTCAATCATCATCTTTCACACTTAGTGTTTAGAATCATAGAATCATAGAATGATAGAATCATTTAGGTTGGAAATGACCTTTAAGATCATCTTGCCCAAACATTAACCTAACACTGCCAAGTCTGCCACTAAACCATGTCCCTAAGTGCCAGGTCTAGACGTCCTTTAAGTACATGTAGGGATGGGGAGTCAATTACTTCCCTGGGCAGCATGTTCCATCGGTTGATAACCCTTTCATTGAAATTTTTTTTCCTAATATCCAATCTAAACCTCCCCTGGTGCAACTTGAGGCTGTTTTCCCTCATCCTGACACTTGTCAGTTAGGAGAAGAGATGGACACCCACCTCGCTACAGCCTCCTGTCAGGTAGCTGTAGAGAGCAATAAGGTCTCCCCTCAGCCTCCTTTTTTCCAGGCTAAACA
>NW_009260395.1:27538-65262 GCF_000687185.1 Egretta garzetta | reverse complement strand
TGGCCTCACCAGCACTGAGTACAGGGGCACGATCACTGCCCTGCTCCTGCTGGCCACACTATTCCTGATACAAGCCAGGATTCCATTGGCCTTCTTGGCCACCTGGGCACACTGATGGCTCATATTCAACTGGCTGTCAACCAGTATCCAGATGGAAAGTGGCTTGGTAGGCACTTCCACCGGCTGCCTCAGTACTCTCGGGTGGATCCCATCTGGCCTCATAGACTGTGTGGGCCTAAGTCATGTAACAGGTTGCAAACCATTCCCCCTTGGATTATGGGGTCTTCATTCTTCTCCCCATCCCTGACTTCCAGCATGGGGAGCTCTGTACCCAGAGACTGGTCTCACTATTAAAGACTGAGGCAAAGGCGGCATTAGGTACCTCAGCCTTTTCTTCATCCTTTGTCTCTATGTTTCCCCCAACACTTTCTGCTACAGTGAAAAAGTCCACTGTTATGTGTCTCTTCCCTATCAGCTGTGATCTAATTACCCATTAGTGTTCTTGTTGAATTAACCAGTTGAGCTCCTTGGGTTCTTCATTCTAAGGCTTTGTTCAACCCTTTAATAATGTTTGTTGCTCTCCTCTGAATCCTCCAGTTTTCCACCAAGCTCTTCAATATGAGAAATTTAATTCCCTTGGGCACCAGTAATAACAGAATTAATACATACAGGGATCACATTAACCCTTTAGGCTGTGACACCAGATTGGACACTTATATTCAGAAGATCATCCACCACTATTTTAAAGCCTTTTCCAGTGTCACTGCTTTCCTATGAAAGTTTTCTGTCTGCAGCTATAAAAGATATTCCAATATTTGGCCATGTTGAAACTTGTAAATTTATATGGTGCTGTTTAATATATTCATCAATGACTTAGACAGCGAGATCGAGTGCACCCTCAGCAAGTTTGCGGATGGCACCAAGCTGAGTGGTGCGGTTGACACACCAGAAGGAAGGGATGTCATCCAGAGAGACCTGGACAGGCTAGAGAGGTGGGCCTGTGTGAACCTCATGAGGTTCAACAAGGCCAAGTGCAAGGTCCTGCACCTGGGTCGGGGGAACCCCCAGTATCAGTACAGGCTGGGGGAAGAAAGGATCGAGAGCAGCCCTGCTGAGAGGGACTTGGGGGTGCTGGTGGATGAAAAGCTGGACATGAGCCGGCAATGTGCGCTGGCAGCCCAGAAGGCCAACCGTACTCTGGGCTGCATCAAGAGAAGCGTGGCCAGCAGGTCGAGGGAGGTGATTCTGCCCCTCTACTCTGCTCTGGTGAGACCTCACCTAGAGTACTGCGTCCAGCTCTGGAGCCTTTCAATACCTAAAGGGGGCCTATAAGAAAGATGGGGAAAGTCTTTTTAGTAGGGCCAGCTGTGACAGGACAAGGGGTAATGGTTTTAAACTAAAACAGGGTAGGTTTAGACTAGATATAAGGAAGAAATTCTTTACAATGAAGGTGGTGAAACACTGGAACAGGTTGCCCAGAGAGGCAGTGGTGGCCCCATCCCTGGAGGCATTCAAGGCCAGGTTGGACAGGGCTCTGAGCAACCTGATCTAGTTAGCGGTGTCCCTGCTCCTGCCGGGGGGTTGGACTAGATGACCTCTAGGGGTCCCTTCCAACCCAAAACATTCTATGATTCTATGAAATCTACTGTTTAATTAGTGTTTAATCCATCTGGTATGCACCACACTACTTTTGGGTCACTCAAGTTTCATAACCCTAAGGTGTGTGGCATCAAGCCATGCATTACAGAAATCTATTGCATTAGCACTTGTGCATCTGTCAGATAAACTTATATTTTTGTAAAAGTAAAGTGAAGTTAGTTTGGCAAGACTTATTTTCAAAACTATGCGGGGAGTAACATTCAATACATTAACATCTTATTTTTTCAAGAGTAAAGTTCATAACAGCCAGCTGTTCAATTTTTGAAGCAACACAACAATATTATGGTGAACAGTTTTGGAGATGGGCTGGACATGTTTCTAAAATGCATACTATTTTCAAATGCTATGACTAAACAGGAGTTGGGAGCTCATCTGTGGAAGTCTTGGCTCCTGGTATGTGCGAGATTAAATTAGATGATTGCAGTTACTCTTCATTTACTTAAAAGAAACAGTTTAAAAACAGTTGCTTAGATGAAACAGTGTATGAAACAGTTTAAAATCTCTGATTGTATAACAAAAAGTCACTGCACCAGTATACACTGAGCATACAAACTATCATTGCTGAATCAAATCTGTACTTTGTGACCACAAGAAAAGGACTCCTACAGATAACTAGGCCCTTCAAATCCAAGTATGAGGAGCTTTAAAAAAAAAAGAGAATTTACAGCTGATTTTCAACCAGCTCTGTATCATGATTATACCAGTTCTCATACATTAAATGTGCTCCAGTCAAATTAAGTGACCCTTATTGAGCAATATAAGAAACAGTCTTTGACAGAAGGTGAAAATTGCTGTCCCATAACTCCCCCTCTGGATTTTCCCTTGGCAGGATACAGCAACCACAGGCATAAAGCAAGGTAGTAGGTAGGTACAGCCTGGTGTTTACATGTCTCCTGGCTAAATTCAGCTCCATGGATGTGATTGGAGACCTGTTTTTTTGTTTGGTTTTTTTTTTTTTTGTTTCTGGTTGAGGGCGGTTCTGTTGCATGCAGCTGGACAGCTCTGGACTCTTTTGTATGTCAGCATCAGGCCACGTGCTGGACTTACTGCACAAGTTAAAAGACTTCAAATGCCCATTCGGAGCTGTGCATACTGATCAGTTGCACTTTGACAGCTGTATGCCAATGCCTCTTTTCAGTGTTTTGAACTGGACCATATGACCACAATAATTACCCAGTGTTTTGTGGTGTTAAAGACATTCTTTTTTTTCCATACACTTTTGCATTTCAGCACCGGTCAGAGTGATTTCCATGCATTTGTCAGTCAGTTAATGCAGTGCTATGTTACTCTTTGGTCCCAATACATTAGATAATTACTACATTGATGAATATTAAACCTAACATTTTAATGCAAATTTTAATTTTCCCAAGGGCAAGCATCTTCTGCGTAACCTAAAAGCAGCAGGCTTTCTATTCAAACTTTTCATTTGAACATATTACACCTTTGATTCCACCAGCTATTTAAACACTCTCTTTAATCCAGTTTTAAAGTTAAATGATACTTTTTGCACACATTTCTGGCTTACAGATTTTCTTTTTTGACTGATTACATCTGTAGGACTAGGAAAATTCACTCCTTAGGGGCAGCTTAATCATTGAATCCTTTCTCTATCAGCAATCAAGAGAGTGTCTCCTGGATTTTCTTTAATTCCACTTTCTTACTGAAATTATACATTTTAACTAAAAAAATCCTTTCAGTGGCAATTCAGATTTAATCTTCCCAGAGCTGGCTAAGTCTTGATGTGAGGTGTATATATACTGGTACAATAAATTAGTCACTTTCCTCTATATATTCTTCCTGGTGAATTTGTCTTTGATCCTATCAAGACTTTCAAAGCTTGAACAGTAGTTAAAGATTTTCTGAAGAAAGCAATTTGAAATTACATATTAAGGAAAATTATTAGACTTTTTTCTAATTATGTTTTGGGGCTCATTTAAGAGGCATCAGGGGAATGAAGCATTTTAAAGTAAGCAGAGAGGAATTACAGCACTTAAAGGCTGTATCTCTGCCTGCTAGAGATTCACTTGTGATTTCAGTGAACTCTTGTGGTAAGTTACAAGATGTTCTGTGTGTATTAAAGGGACAGACACCCCAGGCAAAACACTTAGGAGCAAAGCCTGTAGGAGGAATTGTGTATGTAGCATAGGAATGTGCCCTGACGTTTAGTGCATGGTGAGTTAAAAAAATCAAAGTCCTTATCTAACCTGAGGTTATTTAAGGAACAACCTCTTCAGAAATGAAGCATGTCTCTGGAAGGCCAGTTATGGGATGTGCACTGCTGAAAGTACTAAGAGGGTATCTGTAGGTGTCTAAGAGAATCATTAAGGAAGTATATAGCTTTACCATGTGAATACTTTTTTTTGGCTTAAAACACATTTAATCAAAATAGAAGTAACTTTGTAATTTCATTTGGGGTTTGGTTTACATCTTCTGATCCTGAAACTACATTGAGGGTGTCTAGGTAAAAGTATATTGGTTTTATTTCTTTGCTCAGGTACAGTAGAATGCTCAAGGTGCTTTAATAGGACACTGAATAATAGTATGCTGCATTTTCAATATTATTTTATTTTACCATCCTATTTTCTCTGGCATCAGAATTCTATTTGTTGTTGAGGCTGGTTTTTTTCATTATACAAAATTTCTTTCCACCTTCTTCTGAGTTACTGTTTTTCCTGACCTCTTCTTTTGCATATATAGTTTGTAGTTTACAATCTCAGACTGTTTTCTAGAAGAAAGTTTCAAAGGTAGATGACTCCACTAGAGAGTCATTCCAATGTAATAGTGTTGCTCATCTTCATTAAAACCTTTTGAAATAACAATGATAGTATTAGAATGGACCTGGGAAAAGAAGAAATGCAGAAGTCACCACCCACCTTGAAAGAAACAATGGACAGTTTAGGACAAACAGAACATCCATATGAAGTGTCAGCTAAAATTATCCAGCACAATTCATGGTAAATGATTTTTCCTGTTTTGATCACATGTAACAAATTTGCCGTCATTGCCTTATCCTAAAAGTCCTTGAAATTAAGTTTTATTGGAGAAAAGGAGAGGGAAAATTACTTACCTTAGCTGCTTTACATAGTACTCAGCTGCATTTTCTTTAATTTTCTAATATGCAAGGCTTATTCCAATCTCTGCAGCTGTTAGTCTAATTGGATGATTTCCTGTTTGAAATGCAGAATAATTTAAAGTGACTAGCAGTTGTTCAGGGAACCTCCCTTTCTAGGACATAACTTAATCTGACACATTCAACGCTCATCAGAGATTCAACATCTTTTCAAACTGATTACTGCTTCCTCCATCACACTCCAAGTTCCTTGACTTCCATTTAAGTGCTCCAATTTAGAGCTTGATTATTCAAATGAAACTAAGGGGAAAAATCAAGCTTTATTTTTTTTTTTTAAATGTGCTTCCTCAAACAGTATACTACATGCAGTCCTCTAGCATTTACTAGATTCCTCATCTTCTGTGATGCAACAGCAAGCTCTGTATTTTGGATTTTACCTTTGCTTAGATTAAGGACAATGATGTGGGGGAAGTTCATGTTGCTTACGGTTAATATCATCAGGATTTATCTGGTGGAACAATGTTTTAATTTTTATGAAAGAGGACAACAGTTTCTTCTGAGTCATGGATCACATGAAGGTGTCAGTTTTGCAAGGAGTACAAATAATTGAGACATGACATTTCTTCGTACAACCTCAAAACTTAGAAGTTTGTGTCTGATTTAATAAGCCCAAAACTTCGTGTTAGGCAAGTCATTTTGAAATCTGAAAATGCTGAATTTGTGAGAGAGTATGTTCCCCTTTCGAAGACAATTACTGAGGCATGTGGCCCTCCAAGGAACCTAATTATATCTGCTCCTAACAAAATGCTGCTTACCATCTGTCTTTTTTGTGTTTGGGGTTTTTTTTTGTTTGTTTGGCTTGATTTGGTTTGGTGTTTGGTTGTTTTTTTTATCTCGCAGTACAATGCATGCCTACAGCATTTTCCCCTTGGTAGTGTAAAGCCACAATGTTTTCTTTACACCCCCTTGAAAACATGCAAATTCTTTCTCAAGTAGTTGTCCAGGAAAATTTTCTATGTAGCCCTCATTAACATAATGAAGAGTTACTTGGCTTAAAACCTAGAGCTGCAGAATAAGTTCTTGAAAAGCAGGTAAAGGAAAAAAAAACATTTGCAAACAGACTATGCAATAGGCTCCAAAGGAGGGAATGGGCTTTCTTCTCTGTGGAAAAAAATGTGTGAAAACATTTACTGAAACATAGCGGCAACAGTTCACTTGAGGTTTCATCTAGGAATTTTCCTCCTTTGTAAAAATGTCTGGACCTTGTGTAATTCACTTAAAATAAAACAAACAAACAAACAAACAAAAAAACCCCAAACAAGTAAGATTTCTTAAGATATACACTCAGTTTGTGGATATCACTTAAACTCAAACAAATGACATTAAAAAATCAAACTCAATAAATGCATCCTGATACAAATCTTGCATGTGTGTGCATGGTAAAGGAAAACTGAAACACCTCTCCAAGGATAATTTTCTAGCTGTTAACATTTTCTAGCTGGGAACTTAGCAGTCTTTTGATGAAAAGTGGCAATCCTTTCTTGTTTCAAGCTGTCATTCCCATTTTACCTTGTATTGCTACCAGGCAAGTTTTTCCTCAGAGGTAGAAATGAAAAAGGAGTTGAAAAGTTGAAAATAAAAGCTGCCTGGGGTATAAAATATTGAGGGTGATTTTCTTCGTTATTTCTGAGGGGAACAACATGTTTCAGCTGTGGGCCATCAGTGGGCAAGTGTATATATAGTTATAGACATATTTCCTTTTTATTTTTTGCATTTAGTTCTTACTAAAATTACTAAATTTTACCAGGTCACACCTAAAAAAATTGGCAATAATTTGTCTAAAAGAAATCAGCATGTTTGTGAACAATCAAAATGAGCCTACTTATAAAAATGTCCCTTCACAAAACTACCCATTTTATAGCACAAAATCTACTTTTGGCTGTGCACAGTGTTCACCTGAGTAATGCACGAAATTGTATAGCTTTATAGTCACCTTGAGTGATCGAACTTTTTTTTTTTAAATTTCATGCTCAAGATTGCTTTTAATTTTTATTAATTTCTTACTGAATTTAATTATGGCATCATGCATGATGAAGGAAAATATTTGTGCAATATCAAGACATGTATTAAAATGTACCCCATGTAGATAATGAAGCACTGTACTAAGTGTCTTAAGGCTTCCATGAAAGGGATGGGCTTGCTATTCCAGGAGGTCCTTTATGGCTGTGCCTATGTTAGCACGTAGTGACAGACCAGCTGGAGTGGATCATCTATAAGGAAAACAATTGGTAGTGATGTTCTGGAGGTTGGTTTGGTTTTTTTTTTCTTTACTTGAGGCTAACTCTACTTTGGTCCCATGGACTGAGTGACCATTGGCTGATGGAGTGCACTACCCATCCTCCAGGAGCTCCTCTTCCAGTTTAGTTTCATCTAAGAGGATACAGTTCATGATCTCCAAGACCACTCTGTGATGTGAACCAGAACCCGGAGAAGAACATGAAATTCACTTTGGAAGCACACTGCTGTCCCAGTCTAATTAAATGTAACCTGTTTAGTCTAGTGTTTCCACATGACACCAATAATATATTGCTACTGAGATCTCTATGTAATATTTCAGGTCTATTCTTGTGAAATAAATCAATGTTCTTTGAGTGTCTGCTAAAATCTCTTCTTACCACATCCAAAAATTAAGAAAATGTCAGGTGATCGGGACTGACAAACTTTTTGGTGACTGGGGTTATATTTTAGCTTTATATTTCTGCAAAAGAGGGTAAATGGAATTTTCTTAGGAAAACTTCTTACAAAAGAATTGGCTTTTAAAAATTTTCATCAGTTTCTTTTGAACCTCAGATTTTTTATAAAGACTATTACAGATGTGGTTGTGCATGGAAAAAACAGTCAGCAGAGATTCAGGGCTAGTTAATGAACACTGCTTTACAGAGTTTTTATTTAGTAAAATTAGAAGGCATTGCTTTAATCTGTTTAAAGGACCTATTATCTTACGGCTAACTTCCAATAATTTCTCTTACGTAAGCAATGAAAGTGCATAGGGATGTCAAAACAGCAGTTTGACAGAAGTGTTAAATATAGGTATCATCTGCACACACTGGAAATGGTGATGGTTTCTTCTAAAAACACTGTCCAAAACTGAACAAAAATGTAAGAGGAAAGTTCCCAGAAGGCATTCTTGGCTCAGTTCGTAACAACTATGTTAATCAGAGCTTTGTTTTGCACTGCCTGCAATTGCCTTTCAACAGTCAGTACAAAAGTTAGCAAAGCCTAAGCATTCATGTGACAAGAATAACTCGCTTAAGAGTAGGAATTGAAGCTGACTTTCTCCAGAGAGGACATTGCAGAAATGCAAATGTAAGCATTTGGGGAAGGCTTGTAGCATAATTTTAGTAAAGGACTACAGGTATTTTGTCCAGTTCTTAGTGAGAAGTACTTGATTTGCTTCCATGCACCATGCAGTCTGAAGCTGAAGAAAACTAATTTCTGAGTTATTGGATGACTGCCACATATTTGTACTCGTACAACACTATCATCTCAGACACTTTTTTGTTTATATCTGTTTGTTTGTACCTGTTTTTTTCTTTTTTTTTTTTTTTTTTTTTTTTTTTTTTGCTCAGGTCTCTGCAGTTCCTCAGTATTATCAGAAATCCCTGACCTTACAGATGGCTGACCTTTGTGTTGTGAGAACACACAAACTGATCAGAGTATGAATCAATTGCCCGGAAAAGTCTGTACAGAGGTTTAGAGTTGTGAGGAACATTTTGGTGGAGCTACTCGTCTGTCTCTAAGTTACATTAGATATTGAGTGGATTTTATAATAGTATAAATACATAAAAATATACTGCACTGTCAAATCAAGATGAAGACAACAATGATCCTGAATTGGCTGCTGTCAATAAAGTTTTGCATGCCTTTTGCAAGGCAATTCTCTGTACCGTGGTGCATCTTAGTGCCTGAAATGAAAATTTAAAATCCAAAGTAAATAAAGCAAAAAGAATTTGCAAGATAATATAAGTAACATATTCAGGCACCTCTGATTAAAAAAAAAAAAAAAGCATAGATAGCAAGCTAGACAAAAATTAGGCTTACTGTCTGTGGTGAGGTGATGATCTTTTAACAAATGAGCCTGAAATCCCTGTTTTGAATGTGATAGAAGCATTCCAAGTTTCAATGATAAATTCCCTGTTCCCTTTTTATGTGTAGTTGTTCCAGGTAGGAACTTTCCATCAATGAAAAGATAGGCACTCAATCTAAAGCAAGTATGGTAACAGATAAGTAAGAAAAACTACTCGACAATCTGAAAAGCAAGTTTTCAAAGAGAAAAGCAATAGAAGTAGAAAAGCTGAACAAAAGGCAATAAAAGACAACTGGTGTGGTGGGTGAGATATACTGCAATGTTTCACCAGGTAAAACAGTTATTAAAATAAATAAATAAAAAAAAAAGCAGATACCCATTTCTCTGATGGAACCCCCCAGGAACCTTATTAATTAAGACTCAAGGAAAGAAGCTACATTCACTTTACCAAAAACTCTGTGGTAGTTTGTCAGATATGCAACTCCTGCACCTCACACACAGAGTCATGTCAAAAACTATTCAGTGTCCTGTCGATGATCCTTTGCTGTTAATATATGTAGTGTCTAGCTATTCTTAGGTGACAAACAAAAACATGCTGAAAAGCAGGCCCTGAAGATCACCTCTGCAAGAAAGATGATCTCTTGTGCCTGAAACATGCTACCGACCAAACTGAAGGACGGGAAGACCTTTACAGCAATAAGAGCTCAAAAGCACATTTCTGGATCAGCTTACTGTTTCTCTGAGCCACTCTCCCAATTTGCACTGTAAATTTTAGGAATTAGCAGAAAATAAAACATTTGGGATTTTTCCCTTTTTATAATAATCGATCTAGGATTTTTTTTTTCACTTCCACATTTATATATTGGATTATGACATCAACAACCTTTAAAAAAAAAACCAAAACCAAAAAACCCTAAAGATGCTAGAGCCTCCTAATTAGAACAGAATTTTTAGTCATTTCCTTGAAGTCTGGAATATGATTACAAATAAATGATCATTGACTCCTCTTGTTTTTTCATTTGTAGACCTTTCACAAGTAATCTTCTCCTTAGACTTTCTCTGAAGATACTACTGAATGTTCCCATGACAATTTGCAACAGCATTATCTTCTTTTGGTCTCAGTTTGTGGTATTGAGTTTAATCATCATTATAACTTAGTAAATTTAGCTTAATCATCATTATAACTTAGTAAATTTAGCTTTATTAGAAATTACTTGAAGATAACAGCGCCATTTTATGATAATTTCTGAGATTTTAAAATGCATTTGTTCAGCTTCAGAGTGAGAAAAAAAAATCCTTATTTCTGTAATAATGAATGGTGTCAAAATATTTATTTTTGTTTCAAACTTCCATTCTGACCTCTTCCTGTCTCTCCAGAAATGATCAGAGAGTTTGCTTTGGAAGGCGGATGGCTAGCGTCACTAAAATCTACGTGTCTAAGAAAATGTTGTCTTTGAAACCTTTCTTTTTGACACTGCAGAGGAAAAAATTTACCTTAGCAAAAATATTGCTGCAACACTTTCACAGGTTTACTATTTTTTTGCTGGAAAGCAGATTGCTTTCAAAACTACAAAAATTTCTCTACAAAAAAAAAGGTGACTTGTCAATAGTCTTTTCATTGAGCAAAATCAAATGGAAAAAAATATAACCAGATGAGGGTGTTTATTGCATATTCTGTTGATCCCCAGGTGCTTGTTGGAAGCAAAGGAAGCAAAGCAAAGCATACTGAAGACAAAAAATATACTAAATGGTCTGCATGAGGAATGATCTCTCAGAACACCCAGAAGGCAATCTTTCTAGGATAATTTGCAAGATTTCTTCCCTGACAAAAATACAGCAAATCAATTCTTTATGTTATTCTCAAGAGATTAGGGTTTACTTAGAATGGGGAGCATCACTGCAGACTCTTCACTAGTCAATGGATTTAGGCTCCAGTTTGATCATGGAATAACTCTGTTTTTAGGTCTTATGGTATGAGACCAAAAGAAAATCCCATGATGCAAAGAACCCAATATAAACTCATTCGGTATGGTCAGTTTTGCTCAAAATATGTTGCTGTGCTAACTTTGAAGTTTCAGGTTTTCTCCTGGAATAGGTTTAAATGTATTATCTGTTTTCCTACATGTCTGAATAAAAAGGGTTTAAGCACTGTACTGTATGCTTCAGTGCTCATTTGAAAAAATGCCAGCAAGCCCCCCTTCCTGCCCTTCTCTGCCCCTAGTCTGAATCAAATTTGGTTTTTGAGTTATCTCATAGTACACAGATATAACATTAATGGTTATTGAAGCATGGAAAAAGGTATAAAATTGACTATTCTTGCTAAATACTCAGTCTTATTACAAACAGAACTAAGTAAAATGTTTGTAGGAGGTTAGGGGACTATAGGTAATGATTCAGTACTGGCAAGTTTTTTATAGTGCAGCTTGCTTTGTCTGCATTCATGACTCCTGTGACTACTTTTCCTCTTGTTTGCTTGTTAATGAAAGCTAGTATTAGAATTTTTCCAGCCTACTGATGTATTTTTGTTAGTGCTGCTGTCTGTTGACTAAAAAAGGGGGCTGTGTGTGCCTTCACCATACTGTACATAGTAAGAGATAGGTAATGAGAAATGGCCAGCAAATGAAGAAGAAACGAATAAGCATCGCTGCCAAGCTGACTTCACAAAAAAATTATCTCTTTTAAAAACTGAGTAAGGAGAAAAGTGGTACAAGTGCTACAGCTGGGGTTGTCAGAGAAAACCCACTTCAGAAAGTAAAATATACTGCAGAGTTAAGGCTTTTTTTTCTAACTCATCAGAAAGGAGTTCCAAAAAGAAAATGCAGATCTCACCAAATAAGTAGTCAAAAAAGAGAGAGAACCATCTGTTGTATCATTTCCCCCTCCTCTAGGGGGAAGGGAAGACCTTTGTAATCTAAGTAAGTCAGACACCTACAGATAGGAGACCTATGGGAGGGGATTTTTTTTCCCACTACAGCTTGGAGAATTTAAAACAGGATGGGATGTGGAAGGGAAAGCCTAAGGGTAGGGGAAGGGGATGAAAGAGTGAGGAAACAGAGAGAATTTTAGAAATTTTAAAGATTTTAGTTCTTCTTTACAGACATTTGAAGATGCTATTTATGGAGTGTAGTATTCGCAAAACAATGTCAAAAACCCCCAGATATTAGTAGATGCATCGATTAATGCAAATTTGCTAAAAATAGAGGTTACCATGGGTCCATTAGTTTATGATAAACTAATGTTATCAAAAGGTGGATTTCTGCTGAGAAAACACATTGACTGAAAGGTAAGAATACGTTTGAAGATTGAGTTAAAATCCTGCAATCACTATCTTAAACATTCCTCAAAGATTAGGATAATATACATTTTCTAGAAGTGGTAGCCATGAGAAAGGGTAACATTACAGAAATGTAAAACAATTGAGCAATGAGCACTGCTGTGTGACTGCAACCTCCATTTCACCTTGAAGTTCCTGTAGATGGAGTTTCAGAACATAAAGGGATTAAATATTTTTTCTTGAAGAGCTTTCAGCTTAAGTCCCAGAAGTACAACCAGGTCCTACAGGGCGACCTGGTTTGAAGTTAATGGAACTCTGCAAGAATTCCAAGGTCACTCCTTGCCAAGCCTCTGGGAGAAACTCAGTCTGTGTCAGGTCTGACAACAGGAGTGATGACAGCAGACAAAGTAACCCTGAGGCAAAGTCTGAATCAAAATCAGGTCGTGTGTAAAAGAATCATTGGGGTTGCACTTGTTTGCATCAGCTGAGGATCTGGCCCTTGGGGAAAGATGGTTAGTGGCAGATGGTGGAGGGTTCTGTGGGTAGACTTCAGAAAGGGCAGCAAAGCCACACAGCAATGATGAAGATCATTGGATGCAGAATGACAGGAAGTGAAATACTGGATCTTGACTCAGCACACTTTCATTGTCTTCTTCATCCCTTTCTTGTACAAACCTTTTATTTTTTTTTATGTATTTTTGCTGGTCTTCACTCTAAGATCTATTTAAACTGAAATACTTAGATGGATCAAAACTTTTTTTATTATGAAAATGTGATGTCCTCCACACTGGGCTCAAGCAATGTGTAAGGTCTTTCAAGTCATACTCCTAAAACAGCAGAAGAAAAAATAGAGGCTGCTGCAATGGGTCTCAAAAATGAAAGCTCTGTAATGTGGTCAAAATCTGTGACAAGCTGTTTGAAACTGAAGGTTAAAAAGTGGTAAATAGAATCTAGTTTTTTTTCAGAGCAGATTAAATAAATATCATCTCTCCATTCTTATAAAGTACTAAACTAATGGTATTTAATTAAGTCAAGTCATCTTGAACCATAGATGATTGAACTGTTGTTGGACTTACGATCAAGTGACGATCTTCTATTGCAGATCCGCATACCATGGTCCCAAAATTAACCCTGAATACTCTGTTAAAAAAAAAAGAAATCCAATATTTCAAATTATATCCATCAGTAAGACAGCAGGTAGACTGGCAAGGGCATGGAGTGGAGCAAATCCAGGGAATCTGGTAGGTAGAACACATCAGGAATGACACCGAGTTGCTTCCAGACAATAAGCCTTCACCAGCCTAATAGAGGGGAATGAAGCTGAAACCAAAACCCCTCCCCTATCAGATTTTTACCCTGAAGAACGAAAGAAATATTAGAGGAAAACAATTTGAGTCCTGTATGGCATCTCTTATATCTGGAGGGTTTTCAGATTCCCTAGAGTTGGACAGCAGTATTAAATTCATCATAATCAACAATAGCTATTTAAGGATGAGGCTAAGGCTGCTATCAGAGGCACCTGTGAAAGTCTTTTTGGTGTTCTTAAGACTACATTCAGACAGAGCAATGGCCACTTTCTCTTCTGGGGCACGCTATACAAGAGGTCTGAAGCATATGAAAAGAGCTGTAATATACATTTGCAGGTACCACAAGATGCCTCTTTGGCAAGAGCACACTATATACAATCATACCACAGGAAATCAAGGCTTGATTGAAAAATGTAGATCTGCCTCAGGTAAAACCATGGTACCAAAAATTCCATTGTGAAGCCAGAACAGAATTACAATTAACAACAAAAAAATTGTCAGGTAAGATCTTCCCTTTTACACATTTTTTTTTTCTCCCTCATATTAAGTCTTTATATTTCCCTTGTGAGATTTAAACTTTAAAGATTCTTGCTTAGAGTCTGCTTCCCACACTAATTACAGACGCTAAGCATCTGTTGGAATGTCCTCTGGTTACCACTGGAATTTAAACTACCACTGTTCCCCACAGTATAGTAGTTAAATCTTAGTGTTTTAAGTCTATATTCCCGTGTACTTACTATGCAGTGAAACAGTGGAGTCATCTGAAATATGCAGCTAAGTTCTAACACATTCTGATAATGAAGGAGATAAGGCAATCATTCAAAGATCTTTTCAAATGAAATACCTCCATCTCCCTATTCAGATATGCAACTTCTAATTACTGTTTGTCTGAGAATAGTCCATACAATACAAAGTTCTCTGCAGCTTTTGATTTACAAAGGTAACACTGAAAGAGAAATTACAGATCTCTCTTCAGCATTGCGGCTTCATTCTTCACATCTGTTTGTTAGTGTCTGAAAATTGTTTGCTTTCCTTTTGGAACTGCACAGTAATTAAAAAAAGCCCATTTGCTCAGAAAACTCACTGGTTTATCTTTCTGATATCTCTGCAAATTTTATTCTGCTTGTAGAACTGGGAATTCTGAAAATATTCAGTCGTGGCTTTTCTGCTTTATTCAGATGGGGAAACAATCAGAGCTCTATTAGTTTGCTCAATTTCAATTCTATTCCTTAGAGTTTATCTGCTTTACCTGAGTGTGCAATCCTTCAAAATAAATGTTCCCAGCTACTAAACCTGTTGTATTAGACCCTGCATTTTGGATTTGTTGTTCAGTTCTCCAGCTTCCCTCACTCCAAGGTTGATTCATTATCTCTGCCCTAAGACTCATTTAGGTCCTGCCATCTTACTAGCCCTTTCTAGTACACTGATAAAAAATGTTGTGGTATCCCAGATTTATTTTGTGTTGGAGCTTGATTGTTACAGTGATCCTGTTCTTTTTTGCTTCTTGTGAGACACGTATTTCAAGTACAATAATTTGACCACAGTCATTTTAAGGGGGTGAAAGAGTATTTCCAACAGTGACTGCATAAACAACACCCCTACTGCATCCCCAAATTTCTATCATCTTAATGGAGCATTTTCATCTCAATCACACCAGTTCACATGCAAAATGAAGTTAGGTGTCCTAAGTTGGATTTCAAAATTTTCACATCTGAATCCAAAATCAAGATTCCCTGAGAATGCTTTGAGTTGCTACCTAATCCTGGGACCATCAGACTTTTATCAACATTGCACTTTCTAACATTAATATCTTTAACAAGATGCTGGAAGTGTCTTATCCTAAAAATGGATAAGATTGTCATAACTCAGTTAAACCCTCTGTGAAAGCAACAACAACAACAAAAAGGGCATTTTTGCTACCTAATCCTGGGACCATCAGACTTTTATGAACATTGCACTTTCTAACATTAGTATCTTTAACAAGATGCTGGATAAGATTGTCATAACTCAGTTAAAACCTCTGTGAAAGCAACAACAACAACAAAAAAGGCATTCCTCTTCCCATATAGCTAGAGGAACTTGATCCCTCTAGCATTCTCAGTCCATAAGCACTGAACTGGGGCCCATGTAGGTATAGCTAAGACATTGTGAATGAATTAATATAAATTTTTATCTTGGATCTAGGCTATAAGGTTCAATTGTCTCTTCTCCCTTATGATCTTCTGATAATTTCTGAGCCTCACAACAGATACTCTATAAGAAGCTATGAGATATTTGGAGATAAAGGAAGGGAAGCAACTAGGATGAAGGGAAAACTTCACATTATCTTTAGCATAGGGGTTCTGGCATTCTTCTGGGTAGGGAAAACACTGAGTGAATGTGGTACTGAATAACCAGCTTTGAATCCAGTACAGCAACAGGAGCTAGCGGGTGAACTGGAACTCAAGTCTCCCTTGCTGCCAGTTAACACCGCAGGTAGTGAGCTGTCTCCTCATGCATATGAGCTTCAGCTGACAATTGATTTATCACTGACAGAATGAAATAAAAACTTTCCCCTCAATTCTATCTATCATTCATCTAATTCTGCCTGTTCAACTCATTTGGGGGCTTCCCTCATTGATCTGACAGCTCTATGAACATCTATGATTCTGATTCTAGGAAGACAACATTTGCCTTTGTGAGGAGTTACATTCTTAGTTTCTGCCTTATTATTAGAATCTAGTGGAATCCTGGTCTACTGTTTTTGAGAGGCTAACTCAGAAGCCATATTGCTGCCACCCATACCTGGGATGTGCTCTTATAGCACTACCCAATACTTAAAGGGGACCTACAGGAAAGACAGGGAGGGACACTTTATCAGGGAGTGTAGTGATAGGACAAAGGATTACAGTTTTAAACTGAAAGAGGGTAGATTTAGATTAGATATTAGGAAGAAATTCTTTACTATGAGGGTGGTGAGACACTGGAACAGGTTGCCCAGAGAAGTTGTGGATGCCCTCTCTCTGCAAGTGTTCAAGGTCAGCTTGGATGAGCTTTGAGCAACCTGATGCAGTTGAAGATGTCCCTGCCCATGGCAAGGGGGTTGGAATAGATGACCTTTAAAGGTCCCTTCCAAACCAAACCATTCTATGATTCTGTGATTGATGTTTTCATTCCTGGGTGGTTTGCAGTTCATGTTTACTTCACAGAAGAGTGCATGAACAACTGGTCTATATTGTGTTCTGGGGAAGGATGCATATTGTATCCTTCCTGTTGAAGCCACTCCACTGTGCAATTTAAAATATGAGAATGATAGGGCCACAACTGGAACCACCAACTCTGGCAGGTCCAGACCTCACATATGTGATGTGTTCTGCATTGGGTGTAGACCAAACAGGTGGCAGACCAGCTCTGCATTTTACATATGGTGGCCATTATCTGGAATTTCTAGATAGTATCTAGAGAGTCAGTTCCCATAGCGGATAGATTATAGCTCAAAGAAGCACATTAGTATCCAGATTGGAAGATATGGTGGTCCTGCAGAAAATGAAGCCTGAGTCAGCAGCCTAGGACCTAGTGGTTCAGGCAGGAAGGAGAAAATCTGATGTCCATTACTTAATTCCTTGGAATTTATTTTTTAATCTATTTTCCTCTGAAAGAAAGCTTTCTGAAAGGGAAATCGCCATGCAATCACCTGGAGCAAACGCCTATATGTAAGCACTGTGATGGACTATAAAATACTCCAGAATGAAGCCATTGAATTGAATAATTTTAGATACCTAAAATAACAGTTCAGGATTGTTAGAAAATTGATCCACTGTTACCTAAACTGATACTTTGAACTAATTCCCAAACTGAGCAGAATGCAAGCAACCTGGATCTCACCTGGATACATAACCTTAATCCTCCTAACCTCTCTTGCTTTGTTAAAATACTGTCTGACCCTGGAAGAAGGTAAAGGCCTGTCTCTCTCCAGAATCATCGTATCCTTGCCTGCAGGGCCTCATCTGCTTGGTGCTCTCAGAGCAAGTCTAAGAGCTCCGGATCTGTCCAAAATGTGTCTGCGAACATGCCCATCTGCTAATCACTCTGTATCTAGGGCACTACCGAGGTTAAGGACATCTTAGATTCAGGTGGCTCCTTTGCTTGAAAGTTTTTTTTTATCCAGGCCTCTCATCTTTTCAGGCCTTTTTGTCCCTGGACTGTTGAGTATGTCAGGATAGGGTGAAAATAAATAAATTCAGTTGCTGCTGTTGGAAGTCTTTCTACTTTGCACGAAATATCTAACTATTCAGCAGACCCAAGAGAAAAAAGGCAGAAAAGTAACTGTAATTTAGTATTTGGGGCGCATATAAGGAAGACGAAAGACTGGAATTTTGCCTTTGCTCTATTATTTTAATTTTATATTAAGTATTCAATGGACAATGGACTGATATCAGGGCTTCCCTCCCTTTTCTATGAGTTCTCTAATCCACTCATTTTAGACTGTGGTTGCATTTTATCTCTTTCCACTCATTTCCAACGCTAGATTGCTCCAAGTTAAACAATAGTTTCACTGGAAGGGACTAAGAACCTTCCCCACACATCGTTCCTCAAGAATATAGGATTTGTTAATGATTAGGTCTGCCTTGTGTAGTAAGAGATACAGGTTCAAATACTCTTCATACTCTGTTGTAACTGTAGGGAGATTGTAGTTTTCAATGAGTATTTAAGTTCTCCTCTGTGTATCAGAAATGTCCAGATTTTCTCTGGCAGAGGTAAGGATCAAGGAGGCAGAGCAATCCAAAGGAATGCAGGCACAACACAGGTGACACCGGTCACCTGAAGGAGGGAGGGAGATCTCAGTGTGTCTCCTGCTTTCACTTTTCTCCTATGCTGCAGCTCTTCCTCTTGCTTCCCAGCAGAGTAAAAGATTTCACTGGCTTCTACTCCACAAGGAAGAGGAAAAATAGTCCCCTGAAGGAAAAAGCAGACGGAATCCACTATTCTTTGTATGACTTCCATTTCTTAAAGTACAGCAATTACTTTTCCTCCAGTCCAAATCCTAGGGATCATCCATCACAGCTCCAAGATCATTTTCTCCTCTTTTGCTGTTCACTTCTGGGTCAGGCTTTCTGGCCAAAACCTTTTCTGCCCAGGCTTTCCAAGCCCCTTAATCTGATATAGCCCCTATATATTTAGGTAATTTTCTATTCTCTCAGAGGTGTAATGATACCTTGGTGTGGCTGGAAGTCACACTGGTAGGAGTCTTCTATTAAGTGACGGGCCAAAATGGCATTTTTGTGATACTTTATTTAATCTTAACAGGGAAGAGTATGACCCCATTGAATTTCATAGCAAAATTTTTATTGAGCCAGAACTTAACTCTTCATAAATGTTAGAGGCTTGTATATAGTATATTTTGCTTTTGTCTCATTTTATTGATTTGTTTCATAGACCTTTCATTTTCCACTCGTACACAGTATGATAGAAATCATAGTTTTGTGATCATGCCTTTAACAAATAGCTGTGGTTCAGTCATCTCACAACACCATTAAACCTCACTGATAGCTCAGCTCTTATTAAAACACAGGCTACATCACTAATCACCAATGTTAAGAACATAACAATCATTTTACATAAATGTGAAATGTCTGAAAGAAAGATTTTCCTCTGTTCTATTAAATTTTATTATAACACAAGATAATACATTTAACAGACAGAAGTATTCTAGCAAACATTTTATTATGTCATTAAACCTTAAATATCTTCCAGCTTTCAAGAAAAGGGAACAGATTATGCATTTAGGAGACTTCATAAACAAAGCCTGAAATTTCATTCAACAATTAAGAAGTAAAGAAAAAACTTTTTCATGTATTTTCCCCATAGGTTCTCTTTTGCAACCACTTAAATCTGAAATAATATGAATCATTATAAGTGTATATAAATGAAAACAAACCTGGGCTCTAATATGTAGGCTAGGATTCTTTCACAGATATTGTTCATTATTCAAAGGCTACCACTAAAAAAAAAAGAAGCTCTGGCTGTAAAGAACAGGAAGCAGGAACAGCAAAGCATAATTACAACTACAATTGTAGAATATAGCTAGAATATAGTTAAGCCACACACTATCAAAGTTAGTAGCGGAAAGGTACTGTCATGCATTATCTGTCATTTTATAAGAGCCACTTTTGAGTGGCTATGAGATTAATAAGTATAAAGTTTAGGAGCTTTCAAAATACAGGTTGCTACTTTGTTGAGGAGATTAAGTAACTTTCAAAAACGCTTTAAGCAATTTTTAATTAATTCATCTTCTTTCTGATGCCTCCAGAAAGGGCTGTTAAGAGCAGGATGTAATTGGGGATCAACACCCAAGGCTTAAGTAAACAAATCTGTCACTAAAACCAGTCACCTCTGACAAACAAACTCCTCCTCACTCTCTGCTGTGCTGGTGCGGTGCGAGGAGCACATGGCTGCACCACGGTGCTGGGCGCAGGCAGAGCTCTGCAGTGTTGGCACGCAGCCCATGCACGGGGAGGGGGGACACCAAAA
This sequence comes from Egretta garzetta, assembly GCF_000687185.1. Lineage (NCBI taxonomy): Eukaryota > Metazoa > Chordata > Aves > Pelecaniformes > Ardeidae > Egretta > Egretta garzetta. The sequence continues at coordinate 45,355 of NW_009260395.1, read as the reverse complement.
TTCAGCCTGAGGCTGGATGACACATGTAGCAGATGATCATCCTTGAACAGTAACAGTCACATATGCTGAAAACGAGGTAGAAATTACTGCCAGAAGGCAGTGAAGAGCGAAAAAATGCTCTCAAGCTCTGGTTGAAAAAGGGATTAGATAAACGCATGGAGAATGGGTCCATTTGTGTGTATTAAAGCCAGTGAACCAGATGCAGTCTCCAGCTCAAGTGTCCCCAGCTTACTGACTGCCAAAGTCCTACCAAGGTCTGGAAGGCACCTCCTCAAGGCCTCCCCTGACCCAGCCCACAGCCCAGGAATCCCATTGCTGCCCCTGAGGGCTGTCAGACCCCGGTCCAGTGATCATAGAATAATTTGGTTGGAAAAGACCTTTAAGATCATTGAGTCCAACCATACCTGTCCATCACTAAACCATGTCTCTAAGCACCTCATTTACCCATCTTTTAAATACCTCCAGGGATGGGGACTTGGCCACTTCCCTGGGTAGACCATTCCAGTGCCTGATAACCCTTTCTGTAAAGAATTTTTTCCTAATATGTAATCTAAAACTCTCTTGGTGCAACTTGACACCATTTCCTTTCGTCCTACTCTTATTAGTTGGGAGGAAAGACTGGCACCCACCTCGCTACAACCTCCTGTCAGGTAGCTGTAGGGGGCGATAAGGTCTCCCCTCAGCATCCTCTTCTCCAGACTAAACAACCCCAGTTCCCTCAGCCGCTCCTCATCAGACTTGTGCTCCAGACCTTCACCAGCTTCATTGCTCTCCTCTGGACACGCTCCAGTGTCTCAATGTCCTTCTTGCAGTGAGGGGCCCAAAACTGAACACAGTATTCAAGGTGCAGACTCACCAGTGTTGAGTACAGGGGGACGATCACTTCCCTAGCCCTGCTGGCCACACTATTTCTGATACAAGCCTGGATGCCATTGGCCCTTTTGGCCACCTAAGCATACTGCTGACTCATATTCAGTTGGCTGTCGTCCAGTACCCCCAGGTCTTTTGCCACCGGGCAGCTTTCCAGCCACCCTTCGCCATGCCAGTAGCATTGCTTGGAGTTGTTGTGACCCAAGCACAGGACCTGGCACGTAGCCTTGTTGAGTTTCAATGTAACTGGCTGCAGCCCATTGATCCAGCCTATCCAGATCCCTCTGTAGGGCCTTCCTACCCTCAATCAGACCAACACTTCCACCCACCTTACTGTCATCTGCAAACTTGCTGAGGGTACACACAATGCCCTCATCCAGGTTGTTGATAAAGATATTAAAAAGAACTGGCCCCAGTACTGAGCCATGATGAACACCACTTGTGACCATCCGCCAACTGGATTTAACTCCATTCACCACCACCCTTTGGGCCCGGCCATCCAGCCAGTTTTTTACCCAACAAATAGTATGCCTGTCCAAGCCATGGTCAGCCAGTTTCTCCAGGAGAGTGCTGTAGGAAACTCTGTCAAAGGCTTTACTAAAGTCTAGGTACACTACATCCACGGCCTTTCCCTCATCCTCTAAGCAGGTCACCTTGTTATAGAAGGACATCAGGTTGGCCAAGCAGGATCTGCCTTTCAGAAACCCACGTTGACTGTGCCTAATCTTCTGGTTGTCCTGGATGTGCCATGTAATGGCACTCAAGATGATCTGCTCCATGACCGTCCCCAGCACCAAGGTCAGACTGACAGGCCTATAGTTCTCTGGATCTTCCCTCTGGCCCTTCTTGTAGATGGGCGTCACATTTGCCAACCTCCAGTCAAGTAGAACTTCCCCAGTCAACCAGGACTGCTGATAAATGATGGAGCATGGCTTGGTGAGCACCTCCACCAGCTCCCTCAGTACCTTAGGGTGGACCCCATTCGGTCCCATACACTTGTATATGTCCAATTGGATGAGTAGCTCACTAAAAATTACCTCTTGGATCATTGGATCTTTGTTCTTGTCCTGGTTTTCAGCTGGCATAGAGTTAATTTTCTTCCCAGTAACTGGTATAGTACTGTGTTTTGGATTTAGTATGAGGATAATGTTGATAACACCCTGATGTTTTAGTTGTTGCTAAGTAGTGCTTAGACTACTCAAGGACTTTTTGAGCTTCTCCTGCTCGCCCAGGTGCATAACAAGCTGGGAGTACAGCACAGCTAGCACAGCTGACCCCAACTGACCAAAGAACTATTCTATACCATGCTCGGGGGGAGTTAGTTGGTCAGGGGGAAAGTGATGGCTGCTCGGGACAGGCTGGGCATCTGTCAGTGGGTTGTGAGCAAATGCATTGTGCATCACTTGTTTTGTATATTCTGTTTATTCTCTTACCATTATAATTATTATTATTATTTGTTGGGTTTTTTTCCTCTTATTAAACTGTCTCTATCTCAACCCATGGGTCTTCTTTTTTTTTCTGATTCTCTCCCCCATCCCACTGAGGGTCGGAGGGAGTGAGTGAGGGGCTACATGGTGCTTAGTTGCCAGCCGGGTTAAACCATGACAATTCTGCTCCCTGTCCCTGCGTTCTGTCTCAGACGGCTTCATACCTGGCAAACCTGACCTTACTATTAAAGACTGAGGCAAAGAAGGCATTAACTACCTCAGCCTTATCCTCATCCTTTGTTGCTATAGTTCCCCCAGAATCCAGTGAAGGATGGAGATTCTCCTCGGCTCTCCTTTTGTTTTTAATATATTTATAGAAACATTTTTTATTATCTTTCACAGAATTGGCCAATTGAAGTTCTAGTTGGGCTTTAGCCCTTCTAATTTTCTCTCTGCATGGCCTTGCATCATCCTTGTAGTCCTCCTGAGGTGCTTGCCCCTTCTTCCAAAGCTCATAGACTTTCCTCTTTTTTCTGAGATCCAGCCAAAGCTTTCTGTTCAGCCAGCCTGGTTTTATTCCCTGCTGGCTCATCGTTCAGCACATGGGGATGGCCTTCTCTTGCATCTCCAGGATCTCCTTCCTGAATGGCGTCCAGCCTTCTTGGGCTCCTTTGCCCTTTAGGACTGCCTCTCAAGGGACTTTGTCAACCAGCCTTCTAAACAGCCCAAAGTCTGACCTCTGGAAGTCCAAGGTGGCAGTTCTTCTGAATCCCCTCCTTACTTCTCCAAGAATTGAGAATTCTATCATTTCATGATTGCTGTGCCCCAGGGTCCTCCAACCATCACATAACCCACAAGGCCTTCTCTGTTCACAAACAACAGGTCCAGTGCGGCACTTTCCCCAGTTGGTTCACTCACCGGTTGTGTCAGGAAGTTGTCTTCCACACACTCCAGGAACTTCCTAGACCTTTTCCTTTCTGCTGTATTTTACTTCCTGCAGACATCTGATAAGTTGAAGTCCCCCACAAGAACAAGGGCTAGTGATTGTGAGACTTCTAGTTGCTTGTATAATATTTCATCTGTCTCTTCTTCCTGGTTGGGTCGTCTATAACAGACTTCCACCATGATATCTGTCTTGTTGGCCTTTCCCCTGTTTTTTTACCCATAAACACTCAACATAATCACCACCATCATTGAGCTCAAAGCAATCAAAACCCTCTTTAACATACAGGGCTACCCCACCACCTCTCCTTTCTTTCCTATCCCTTCTGAAGAGTTTATAGCCATCCACTGCAGCACTCCAGTTATATGAGTTGCCCACCGTGTTTCTGTGATGGCAACTTGTTGTGGTTTAACCCAGCTGGCAACTAAGCACCATGCAGCCACTCGCTCACTCCCCCTCTCCCTCAGTGGGATGGGGGAGAGAATCGGGAAGAAAAAGAAAGGTTAAAGCCGTGGGCTGAGATAGAGACAGTTTAATAAGAGAAAATATTAATAATAGTAATAATGAGAATTGTAAGAGAATACACAGAATATACAAAACAAATGATGCACAATGCAATTGCTCACCACCTGCCGACTGATGCCCAGCCCGTCCTGAGCAGCGATCACTCCCCGAGCCGTGACCGACTAACTCCCCCCAAGCATGACGTTATATGGTATGGAATAGCTCTTTGGTCAGTTTGGGTTAGCTGTCCTAGCTGTGCTGTACTCCCAGCTTGTTATGCACCTGGCCGAGCAGGAGAAGCTCAAAAAGTCCTTGAGTAGTCTGAGCACTACTTGGCAACAACTAAAAACATCAGTGTGTTATCAACATGCTTCTGGTACTAAATCCAAAACACAGCACTATGCTAGCTACTATGAAGAAAATTAACTCTATCCCAGCCGAAACCAGGACACAACTATATCATAGTTCTCCTGCTGCTTGGTGGCTCCTAATTCCTCCTTTTTGTTGCCCATGCTGCAAGCATCGGTATAGATGCACTTCAGCTGGGCTATTGATCTAACCACTCTTCTGAGGGAAGAAGTCTGAATTCCTAAGTGACTAATCACAGTTGTTACTAACCCATCAGTAACCTTTGCATCTTTGCTGCCACTTGGATTACTATCCGCCACTTTGTCTGAGGTGGCAGACCAAAGGACCTCTCTAGCACACTGTCCCTCACACATTTGTGTGCCATCCCCAGGCTTATTTCTATCAATCCTGGATTCATTAACCTCCCCCTTCAAATCTAGTTTAAAGCTCTTTTAGTGAGCCCTGCTAACTTCTTGGTAAACACCCTTTTACCCCTTGGAGACACATGTACTGCATCATTTGCCAGCAAGACTGTTGTTGATGCCACAGCAGGGATGATCTCAAGCTCCCACAGCCCTGCCCAGCAATGCACCCGAGCTGAGCCGAGCCAAGCCCAGCCTGGCCTTGACATATCCCTGTCCCCAGGGATGTGTTGATGCTTGGGGTTGGGGCTGCCCCAGGTACCCCTGGCTGACCCTGCCCTGTTTCCTCAGGGAACCCCAGCCCCCACAGAACCATGACAAGGACTTCTGTAGATTGCCTGTTGCCATATTCTTCCCTAACCTTGTCCTCACCACTGTCTAAGCTACAGTGGTCCCAGTATTATCAAAAAAATGGTGAAACCTGAGCATAAAGGCACTAGGCTGACAGCTGCACCCAGAGGAAGGAGCATGTTTATATCTGAATGGCACATGCCTGAGGAGATGACTGGGCTCCAAGTGGCTCAAAACTGGTCAGAAAACGGGGCTTTCCTCAGGAAAGTGCAGTACATCCACATGCAAAACCCTCTCTAGAGAGACTTAAAACCACATTAGAAATAATTTGAAGACACATGGATTGATATGCAGTGTCTATAAAACAGATATTTTCAAAATGTTACCTCTGTATTAGCAGCCATAAAGCAAGTTGAGAAACTCAGTAAAGTCAAGGAAAAATGAGTGGTTATGCTCTGAAAGACATCTTGCTTTTAAAAAAAAAGATGACTGAAGCTCATACTTTGGTCTCATTAGTCGGTGACAATGCTTTAATTGTTCCCAGACTCTTTAGTGTGACAAGACAAAAAGTAGGGGATGGTCACCTTTGTGACTTCACAGTAACAAATACTTTGTTCAAGCATAAAACAATAAGGTAATGGACTTTTCACGAGCAGTGGGTCAGTGAATTTACAGAAAGATTGACTGCCTCACCATTTCAACAAGTAACTACCAAGGTGTGATAGAAAGTCTTTTCTTTAAAGAGCTTGACACAGAATCATAATTTACCAACAGCACTGAAATTAAATTTTCAAGTAATAAATTCCCTGCAAATAACCTTAGAGTTCATTTTAACATAGACAAATTGGAAGTCCACAAAACCCCCAGATAAACAGAAAGTGTGTCAGTCAGCTTCTGTTCAGACGGCACTAATCAGAAAGGGTACATATTTCTTACTTCTCTGAAGATGCTGCAGACAAGCTCCTGGAGAAATATTCCACAGAATAAACCTGGCATCATGAGGACTGTGTGAGCAACACAGGACTCCAAGGCCGTAGCCATAGACAGAAGTGTAGTAGAAAAATATTGCAGCACAAGATAAGAAGTCATTGCAATAATTAAAGTGTTGATAGAAAATTGGCTCAGACAACCATGCTGTAACATACCAGATTCTTCTTTAGCAAACTCCTGTAGGAAGGCTACCAGATTATCAAGTATCTTCTGAAAGTTCACTTCATTAGAAAAAAAAAAGTGTTAGCTTGCCTAATACTGTGGTATAGATTGCCAAGATTTGCAGAATATGATCCAAGCCAGAGAGGAGATGAAAAAAGATCTAGGCAAAGAACTTAATGGTAGTTATCTTCCAGTAACTAAAAAATCATGTGGATGTGGTGCAAAACCTGAGAAATAGTAAACCTCCCTCTTAGAATACCATAAACTTGTCAAAATTATTTGGGAGTCTGGAAAATTACTTGAGACTAGAGTACAGACTCTGATTATTTCTAATAATAATTAGTATTTCTCTGAGCATTGGGACTAATGAAACCTGGATTCTAGTACCTCTGTCTTTCCTGTGATCCTGGACATTGGAAAGGTTTAGTAGCTGAAGGATCTTTTGTCTACCCAACAGCCTATTGTGGTGTCCTGGTTTCGTCTGGGACAGAGTTAATTTTCTTCCCAGTAGCTGGCATAGTGCTGTGTTTTGGATTTAGTATGAGGATAATGTTGATTAATCACTGATGTTTTCATTGTTGCTAAGTAGTGCCTAGACTAGGCAAGGACTTTTCAGCTTCCCCTGCTCTGCCAGGTGCACAAGAAGCTGGGAGGGGCACAGCCAGGACAGCTGACCCCAACTGGCCCGAGGGCTATTCCAGACCATATGACATCATGCTCAGTATATAAGCTGGGGGAAGAAGAAGGAAGGGGGGGACGTTCGAAGTTTGTCTTCCCAAGTCACTGTTATCCATGATGGAGCCCTGCTTCCCTGGAGATGGCTGGACACCTGCCTGCCCATGGGAAGTGGTGAAGGAATTCCTTGCTTTGCTTTGCTTGTGTGCGTGGCTTTTGCTTTCCCTATTAAACTGTCTTTATCTCAGCCCATGAGCTTTCTCACTTTTACTTTTCTGATTCTCTCCCCCACCCCACTGTGGGGGGAGTAAGCGAGCGTCTGGGTGGGGCTTAGCTGCTGGCTGGGGTTAAACCATGACATGTGTCTTAAGATCTTTGATATATCTACCCTCTCCAAATTTTGACCAAGATAGAAGGCTTTCTAACTGAAGAACAAGTTTGGTTTAGGTTTGAAAGAGGAATCATGGAGCATATATTTAAATTGCCTGTCTTGTCTATGTAAGATGTCACTGGAGGATGAATCTAGTCAAAGTCCCTGTGTATTTTGCTAAGGCACCAGACTAATGTGGAAATTCTTGGGTGTTCATGCAGTTGACTAGAACTGATTGAAATGTTACATGGCCAATATAAAATCTTAGCAGAAGTGTGATGACTTTCTTGCTCATATGGTGGAGTAAACTAATTACTGTGACTTGGATATTGGCATCAGACAAAGACATTACAGAACCTTCTTTAGCTCATCCATAAGAAATCTTAAGTATATGTAATAAATCTTAAGTGGATGCACAGAAAATAGTAGGAGAATGTATCCACGACTAGGTAGAACATTATTCATTTCTGTTTCACCAGTTTGATTTGATTGGATTGGATCATCAGAACAAAAAGTATGACAATCTAGAAAGAGTCACACTTCGGGGAACATGAAGAAGAAAAGGTTGTGGTAGAATGGCAGTCTCGCTCTTTCTACATCTCCTTATAAGTATGAGCATTAAGCAACAAAGATGTTGGGAAGCTTTCTGCCTTTGGACTGAGATGGCAGGGAAGATTGCCATGTGTTAAACACACCTTCTGTGTGATAACAGAAAGATTTTACAGCATGAATATAACAATATTTGGTATCCTCAAGATGACCATATATATATGATTCAAATGTGTTACACACTTGAGCTGATAAAAGGGGGAGAAATACTGGTCTCTCAGGTAGTTGCATTAAGTGCCAGTAGCAGGAACAGCACAGAATGTAATGAGCTGAGTGGTGCTCAGTGTTGTGTGGCTTCACGTGGCTTCACATGGCTATGTGAGGCCACAGGACAGGAAGGAAACAGTTTGTCAGCTTTGCAAGTTTTGCATTTAAGACCTTACCTTAAAGAGAAAAGAGGTCAAATCTTCAAACAAATCTTTGATGATGACTAGCAAATAAGATTTTATCATTAAAGGCTTTATATGACAAAACCTTTAATGAATAAAAGGAGGTGTGTTTCAAAGGAGAAGGAAATTCAAGTTTGAGAAAGTTGCTACTCTACCAACTACAAACTCCTTTTACACGTTTAAGAAGGGAACATTTCCTTCTCATTTGCTAGTTAATTCTGCCAACCTTATATACAGAGAATAAAAGTTTAATACCTGTGTGGCCCAAGTGACTTCAAATAAGATTGCAAGTGTGTTAAGGTGGTGTTTTGTTTAACAAAAAATGTTTAAAATTGCATATTTGTGATCTTGTGTTGATTTATAGCAAAGGAACAAAGCCTTTCCTGAGAAAAAGACAGACTACTTGAAATAAACCAAAAAAGCTTAACTATCTATAAATTATTCTGTATTCAGAATCAAGGGAAGTAAGGGGAAGCTTTGTTGCTAGGAGACTGTGGCTATCAGGAGAGATTGCTTTATTTTAAAGATTAGAATCTGTAATCAAAATACTTAGCAGGTAATAAAATACCTATATGTATGAGCTCAGTGCAGACCAGGTGAAGTATGAGACAAGTATTAGAAAGCTTATGAAAAGCGCAAATCTTCAAAAACAGTTTAACTTTTATGACATACTGGCCTGATAAAAGAAACTCATTATTTGCTTGCTTACAATTAGGGCAGAAATTCAGTTAGGATATGAATTAAAGAATAAATATTGATGAATATGTCAAGAAGGGACTGTGATTTAAATTATTTCTGGTATTTACATAGTGACAATTTGTAGGTCTCTAAAAGTTTTTAAATGAAGAGATGTAAAACATGTTACAGCTTGGAGAAAGAAAGCTTGTTGCAGAAAAGAGATGAAACTATTCTTCAACTTAGTTCAAATTTGCTAAGTACATTCAGGTAAAGGAAAGAACCTTGGAAAATGTGAAGCTTTTAACATCTAAAATTTTAAATAAAAGGCTTTATGACATTTATAAAAAGTTTTTCCTTTGTGGAAATTTAAAACAAAAGTAATAGACATAATTTAAAACATAAAGAAAAATGAAATTAAAAATAAATATTTAATTTTGTCTTAATTTTTTTTTCAGCTTAATGTTTTAGAATTTTTGGGGGCAGAAAAAATTTTATTTATTTTATTTAAAATGTCTCAGCTCTTCTACTTCAGTGCACCTCAATCAATGGAGACATAGAGCTTTCATGGGATACATGGATGAGCGACAGAATTTTAAAAAAACAATTCCTTATTTTAGTAGCTGTGAAACATCTCTTGCTGGTGTCCATATTCCTGCATGGCAGGAATTTTCAGATATCCAGACCTACTGAATATGTGTGGGAACCCTGGACACAGGCCATATGTAATTATGTCTAAAGTTGAAATATTTTGAATTATTAAAATAAAATCAAAATAATTTAATATAATGTTGAGGTTTTTTTAGAAAATTTATTGTTCCTGAAATGTTACAACAAATATTTTGCCTAGTTGTAATTAGAAAGCATTTTTTTACTCCTACTTAATTCTCAGTTTCCATCTGACATTTCAGGTCTTTCACTGGGTGATAATACAGAGTTGTTTGTTATAAAGAAGACACTATCAGAAAACTTGTTTGTATACGAAAACAAAATAAAAACTTAGTGTGGCATATGACTTCCCTTATGTAGTCATCCTAAAGCATCAGGGCGGTTACTCATATTTTCTGGTGGGAGGACACCCGTCTGCAATTTTTGTTTAGTGCCAAGCCAGCCTGTTCAACACGTAAGCCAGTCAGCTACAGTTAGGCCCCCTCATGTAAGAGTCACTTAAAGATTTTAACTTTGCAGTGTCAAGCCCTTGTTCACAGTAAGCCAGATGATTTTCCAGCACCACATGGTAGCCTGGCAGCTCATTTTCAGTTGTGTTGTTGTACGGGATGAAATCTTAGCTTTTCCCTGCTCTTTGATTTGTACATTGCTTACACACCCATCTACCTTTTGGAAAACACTTAGAGGTTCTCATTAGGTTGAATAACTGTGATCAGTTAAGCCTGGCAGGATTTATGTCTAGCGTTCTTTAATGCTTTTCTATCCATTAACATTAATTTTCAAGTATTAGTGACTAAGCAATGTCAGAATTTGCAAAACCAAAACTAACAAGAGATGAAATCCTCTGCATTACTGAAATCCAGGGAGATCCTTATGTCCAAATTCACTTCTCTGGCTAATGGAGAGCTACACCATTCCATGATTCTATGATGTTCTCACCCTTCTGCTGTCTGAAAGTACTAATCAAAAGGAGAGACATTCTCAACAGATTATGCAAAGTCCAAAATCACTCAGGCACATTGTCTGTCTTAGTGTTAATTTGCACATGCTTGCTCTACTGTAGCAACAGCACCTTACAGCAAAGTGCAGCACCTGCTTTCTAGAGGAGGGTGAAATGATTAAAAATTTATTTTTTTGTTTTAAGGTGGGTTTTACTTGATGTAATTGGCAAAATAGAATCAGTGCAAAGGCTATGCATTTTCTGAATGAAGTTTCATATATTCAAGCATATCTTGACATTGAGATGCTCTGTCAATTGGCAGATATAAGTGCCATTAAAGAGAAACTATGTTACCATCAGCAAAAAAAGAAACCCCAGTTGGGGTCAGGAAAATAATCTATGAAAATTAATTTAGTGATTCATTTCTTAAAAATGTGAATATGTTCATACCAATGTAGTTGGCTGAACTGTTCCAAGTTGAAACCTCATTTGTATATAAAATGAGAGAAGACCTTATCTTGGGAACATATGGTCTATATAAACTTAAAAAGAAAACTGTAAAAGGAAGAGATAATTATCCTCAATTTATATGCAGAAACTAAGGCACAAATACTCAAGTGGCAGAACTAATTTGAACAGTTGTAGCTGTCCATGCTGTACATATCTACAAGTAAGCCAATGACTTTAGGGTCCCTTCTAAATCAGGATTGAAAAACAGTCATTTCCGAGCTGTAATTCTCCTCAACATCAACTAAGTAGCTAAAGAGGAGATAAATCACACCCTAAAAATGTCTTTTTCTCTCCACTGACTGTAAAGACAGCTTAATGGTCTTTACCTCTGTTAACAACTATGCTTCTGCACAGCTAGGTCTAATCCAATGAATTGTATCTGGATCACTAATGTCACATAGCAAAGTTGTGACAGACTTGGAGATTGAATCAAGGTCTCTGGAAATCTCTATCAGCTTCCTGTCAAACCCATCTTTTTCTTTGCAAATGATTTTTGATCATCTGAAAGGTAAATTTGGATGCAGTGTGTCAATTCCTGTGAATTTCGTTCACAAACTCATGTAAAGATTCTTTACAATTTGTACTCATTTATTAGGAACATATGGAGACTACCATTTAATTTTGGTTTTCATCAATAGGTAGCTACCAAAGAAAATATCTCCTTTTTGAAGAAAAAGAAAACAAAATAAAAATGCTTTTCTAGATATAAAGGTTTAATTCATTATGTTTGGTAGAAATATTTCATGCTGTCTGCTCAGTGCTGTCAGACACTTAAATTTAATGTATGTTTACTACATAGATGTGCTGCAATATCAATTTTTCAGAAATTACTACTAGACATATAGCTGCAAGGCACTTTGTCTTTAAAAGTATTTACCCGAGACAACACGCCAACTTCCATCATATGCATACAAGGCAAATTTTCGTGTCATTTTCATTTTACTTTGACTTTGGTGGGGATTTTAGCATTTGGCAAAGAATTAGAGCCATTGACCTGTGTAGACCTATGCCAAGAGTGGGTTTTGGGTCTCACAGGAGCGTAACACTCACCAGAAATCTTTCTGTCTTAGCTGTGAAAGAATTATGCTGTGATCAGAGGATAAAGCCAGCCTGTCATAGACAAGTCAATCTCAGACTCTTAGTCTGAGGTTAAAAAACACAACATTTTTCATGCAACAGTAAATAATGACTACCATCAAGCTTTTCCTCACCTTTCTCTAACCATCAGTTTCACTTGAAAATAACTCTTGCTACCGATTCACCTTTGTATAACATGAATACTTTCATTTGCCATATAACACTCTGCTAACCCTTTTCCTAGTTCTTGTCCCAAGGCGCAACCAGCTCTCTAAAGGTGTTCACATGCATGCACTTTTACAGTAATGTGAAGGATACTGCAATTGCTACAGGATGCCCACTCCTTTTTTGTTGCTTGATAAAAAAAGCTCACATCCAGGTGCATTAGCACTGTCAAACTGCAGTCTGTATGAGCTAAATTTATTCTATCCCTCTTAGTGTTACCGTCATATATGCATTTTGAGTCTGCATAAGGACAAGTGCAACAGCTAGAATATCGACCTACCTTTTATAATTTTCTTGCTTTCTGAGCAGCCTGACATAGAGCCCACCAAAACCCCTGATATCTGTATTAGTTAACAGGAACTTAAAAAGTCCACTAATTCTCTTCAGCAATTTTTTGGGAGAAATAGTCGTAGAGCAATTACAAGTCTGTAGGAGTGAATTTGCTTCATTACCTGCAATGAACCTTTATGTCAATAGTTTTCTCAGGTAGTCTGAGGTAATCTTATTACAAAGAATGAAGGTTTTCACATGAATGACTTAAGGTGACTGTTATGTCATCAAAATGTGATGTCTGCAATTGACTAACTGAAAAGCTGACTTTTCTGCATCTAAGGAACTGAACTGATACCAAAACCAACTGGCCTAAACTACAGGTTTATGACAATAAGTATTTGTTGCGATGCTTATGTTGAGAATCTAATAAGCCTACCAGTGTTGTGTGGTGTTCAGAAATACATAAAATACAAGTAACTTTTTGATCTAACTTGTGTCTCAAAAGTGATTTCCTAGGTGGTGTTTCTGATTACTTTATAATTACCTCATTAAAAAATTCAAAAATAACAACTTCTTTGAGCAAGTTCCCTGCAGCAAAATGCTTCTTTGAGTTGCGTAGATATAAATCTACAGCAAATCAACATGCTTCAGCTCAGTAGCTACTTCAGATTTTTCGATTTATTGTAACTCAATGTTTTTCAAAAGATGTGGTTTTGTTTTGTTTTGGTTTTGTTTTTTAACTTCCAGATCTTTCCTCTTCCCTGAATCCCAAGAATCCAACAAAGCCATACTGGTGATTCTTTCCTTAAAAAAATTTGTTGGATCCCATAAGAAAAATTCAGAATCACGGTATGGTTGAGGTTGGAAGGGACTTCTGTAGATCATCTGGTCCAATACCCTTTCTCAAGCTTTTTAAGGTTATTGAAAAAATATTTGTTTTTTTCTAGGAGTTTTATGGGCCTATTAAAAATCATCCATATGTCTCTCAGAGCCTATGTTCCCTGGGGAAAATCATTGCTCTAAATACTTTTGTGTTTAAATACTTTCCAGTGGTTTTTTGTAGCAAACATAACCATACATTTGTTATTCCCTCCCCATACCCCAAGCCAGGTAGATATAAGCCACCCCTGATCCAAAAACCATGCAGCTACCTTAGTAGGCAAGCTTAGTAAGGCTGGTGTTCAAACTGATAAAACCTGCTGGCAACTTGTTCGGTAATGCATAAAAGTGCTACACCAAGCAAAGTTACATGATTTTCCTATCAGGCCAGAACCTGATTCTACTGACTCCATATGTGGCCAAAGCAAGGTTGTGCCTATCTGTGAAAGGCAGAGTACATATAGCAAGAAAGGTTTTCTTACTGTCTAGAGAGTTCATTTGCTTAGAGAAGGACTGTTTTGGTTTGTTTCTTTGTTTTCTTATTTGAGTAGGTAAGCATAAGAGTAATTGAACTTGATTTGGAAAAAAAAAAAAAAAAAAAGAGAACTCAACTCCAGCTATAGATCGTATCATATAGTAGCTTTAAAAAACTTACCAGTATTATTACCATAACTGGTTGATACTGACAGTCAGTACTTACCAGAGCACAGTGTCCTCATTGTTGCTTTTGTAAAATGTACTATTAATAGCCCTGAGACAAGGATGTATGTATTACTACATTGAGCTAATAAAACATTAGTTGGATTAACTGAGAGCAAATTGGAGGTTGCTGAAAAATAGCAAAGGATTGCAAGGGCTCCTCAAAACACAAGAATGATACCAAACACAAGCGCAGAATGATACCAAAGACCACAGCTCTAAATGCAAATCATAAATGATTGATTACTCATTGATCATTAAAGGAATGCAACCTGGAAGCCAGGTAAAACTGGATTTAGGGATAATCAATGGAAAAAGAACAAGTTAAGGTGATTTTTGAGAAAATATAAAATATGACCCAAAGCAGACTCAAGAGCTAAGGTAAGCAAAACATCAATATCATACTCCTTCAAAGAGTGAGGTAAGAACTTGGGTCACATATGACTCGCCCCCATGCCAGTTCTTCAGGAAAACCTTTTATCAAGCTTATGATCTAGTGAGGAAGTGAAAGGGTGAGCACAGTATCAAAGAAAGGGGACACAGCAGGAAGCCTGTATCAGTTTGGGCTAAATTATTTTTGAGAAAGAGATATGTTAATCAAGTAATTTGGATGGTAAGTTCTACTGTCATTACAACTGGACTAATAATTATTTGATAAGATTTTTTGGATATGAATTAAACAAACAGTAAATTCTTACCTTCACGTCTAAGGTTTATTACTGTAGCCCACATAAACTGCATGAAGTATTTGGTCTGGTACCCTAGCCTTGAGGATTGACTGTTAAATCTGAATGCAGAAATTCATGGAGAATGTAAGTGACCTATGCTTTAATTTGCATGTAACAGCTGGTGGAGAATGTGGGCATCTTCAGCTGTTAAAGTCTGGATGACAATCAGGAGATCTGGAAGAATCTCTCTTTGGCCCAGTGCTAACCAAGTATTTTACTGGAAGCAAACATAAAACTGTAAAAAAATTTGCAGATGAGTGAAACTGTTCGAGAGAAAGGGAATCATCATGTGTAAAAATTGGTTCCTGAGAGCCCCTTGATGTGCTTTTCTCATTTAAAGCCAAATATAAGTCCATATGCCTAGGAACCAGGAATATAGGTCATACTGGCAGGATGATCCTGTGTTTTCTGGTAAGCACTTTCCCCAGTTGTGGCTGAGGTAATAGCTGGCATAGAAGGAGGAGATTAGGCACAGAGTTACTAGGCCAGTTACTGAACCATGTAAACCAATTAAGTCAATGCTTCAACAGCCCTATTAAAGGAGTTCAGAACAGTGATGGAAAAAAAATACAATTTTTTTAAAAATCTTTGAAGGACTAGACATGTCTCTTCATTTAATTTATCAAATAAGAGATTTAGTGATCATGAAATGATGACAATAGTTCTTGGGAAAGAATTCTGATAGCAGAGAGCTTTCTGATATAGCAAACGCATACTGACATCCAAAGGCTGACAGGAAATGCTAGATAAATTCAGTCCAGAAATCAAGCACATCTATGAAACAGTGTGATTAGCTGCTAGAAATACTACAAGTGGTTCAGAGTATCTGCTACTGAAGTTTAAACTAAAGCTCCTTGTCTTTCTAGAAGAGCTGTAGCTCATCCAGAGATCAGGAATTACTGGGTGAAAAGTTACAGTCTGTGCAATGTAGGAGATCAGAATAGATTATCATAATAGCCCCCTTTGTCCTTAAACTCTGTGATTTATCCCATTTTTCATTATCTGGGATCAGTGTGGTAATAGACTTGATTTCTATGTGCCTTGATTCTAAGGTCTTTGCTTCCTAGTATAAATTTTCATGAGAGTTTTGCAAGACTGCAAATCCCTTTGGGCATATACCTTTGAATGAAAGGTTTGGCACGCACTTTGACCTATAAACAGAGAAAACGAATGCAAGGTAGTGCACGCCAAAAGACATAGAAGAAAAGAGAAGTTTTATCAGTGGCCAGAATTAAAGACTCTGAATTTCACAGAGGACCCCAAACCCATGAAATCATATTTAAAACAGGCTTCTTTCAACTACCAGTAATAGTTAACCATTAACTGTCTATGTCCATTTGCCTATGTGTTCACTTGTTGGCTAGGAATTGTGCCTGGGTTCCCTTATTCAGTGGCCTAACAATGCAAGCCACCAATCTTTCCTGTGTACAAGCTGTATCTGCACACACCAGTTTTGCTACTAAACTGTGGAAGAATATTTGAATGCTTGAAGTTACATGCAAAATATTTGCTAGACTAAGTTTAAAACTAGACTGTAGCCATAATAGACGAGCAGCAGGTAGGAAGAGTATGGAGAGATTCATGGGAAAGAGAAATGAATTAGTCTATGTAAAGAGTAGTGGTTCCACCACAGATACATGAACTTACTTCCCTTACAAGTTTCTAGTTACTTAAATGAAAGCTAATGGAATAAAAATGTACCTCTACTTAGTGGGACATTACATCATATCATATTGGTATGTTTTTATTAAAGTGAAGAGTAAGCATGCCTTCATGTGAATTTCTTTGTGGAAATCTTAGACTCAAAGATACTGAAGGGAGATACAGCTACCTTACAGTGAACTCCTTTCATCCTCGGACTCAATGTGTTTTTCCACATCTGCCTGAGGGCCTTAGGAGAAAGCAGGTGCGAGACTCTTAAAGGAACACCCAAACCACTTGTGTCAAATGTATGGAAGTTCAACAAAAATGAAGTCTGAAAAAGAGACTCATTCTAGTCAAACATAAAGATTTAGCCAGCTTTCACCAAGCAGAATTTACAGGAACAAAACCCACAAATAATAAACCGGATGTCTGTTGCCCTTCGTATGCATATTTATCGGTTTAAGTTGGCAGTTTGCCACATTTAAACTTAGCTCTGTCATTCAGACTCTCCTGTGCAAATGATTAGATTGTGCTTGTACAGCTGAATCCATTTAGACATTTTTAGTCAGATTTTCCCCTTCTTCTCTCTTCTGGAGAGAGTTAATGTAAAAGACGCTGATGCACACTCCATACTTCACATATGGTGCTAAAAATCCATTAGCTGAAGAACAGTGAGGAACCAGTTTTGATCAGAGAGAACAGTTGAAGGTCAGGTTTAAATAGATGTATAACATTAGCCAGGCTTGATTGGCCATGGCTTTGGCATGTATCTCTGAATGACTATGCAAATATTGATGTTTAGCAAACACAGAATACTGAATACACTACTTGAAATTAAAAACAAATACAAAATACTAACACATGAGCTTTGGACAATGTTTTGGATATATTTATTAGAAAACCGTGGGATAAAAACAGTAACCACATTTGGCAACAAAAAGAGAATCTTTCAATGTAGAAAATGAGTTCTTGTTCCAATGTGGTTTTGCAGTTAAGACCCTTTTGCTGTACTCCTAGGTGTTAGCAGACAGACTTCTAGTGACATTAATAACACTGTATCAAAGTCCCTAGGGGAAATTAGGAGAAGCTGACTCAGAATATCTCTTCATTACTCTTTACACTGCTTCTTAAATCTGACTGAGATTTATGTTATTAAATGGGGACTAGTAGGGCGTCATGAAGGAATCCCTTGTGTCCCCTCAATCCCCTCATAGTGTCTTATATCACAGTGTTGGGTTTTTTTAAACTAATTTGCTAATTAGTATTTCTTAAGCATAATCAGCATACTAGGGAAGGACTACAGACACAGTTAAACTGTGAATAGTGAGAAACTGATCATAAACCCTAAATGGATCATATAGCTCACCCTGAGGAGTTAAAACCTTTTATAATATCTTCAGAGAAGAAAACTAATTTTTCTCTTGTCCTTGTCTATTTTTCTGCACCATCCTGTTCATGGGCTGGGCCCTAGTTTCTGCAATTTACTTCATTATTGTTA
>NW_009260395.1:21893-27508 GCF_000687185.1 Egretta garzetta | reverse complement strand
GTTCTCTGTGATGTTTTCTTAGCTCTCATTCATGTTCTATTTCTGAATGATGTTCATGTAACCACTTGACATAAAAGTTATATTGATATTACTCTTAAAGTTTACCCTGAATATGTTGATCCCCATTCCTTCCTCATGGTTGATTCAGGATGTTGGGGTTTTTAATCAGAAATTACACTATAATCAGCTTCCCAATAAGTTTTGATAAACTACTGCAATCAAAGATTTTGAATTAGTTAATAGTTCTTCCTAACCACTAATGACAATCTTTATGACTATTTCATAAAGATGACAGTGTTGAAAAATCATTTTTGGGACAATGCTAATCATGCTATTCTTCCAAATATTTTCCTTCCAAATATTTTCAAGATTATAAAAGCTGTTAGCAGCATTTGGCCATCACTGCTATCACAGTATCATTTTCATTGCAAGGCTCCACTCTTGATCGGAAAACTGACATTTCTTTTAATATTCCTCTTTCTGAAGTTATGCTCCTTTTGGGACATTAATAACCATATTTTTGTCTTCCTTTCATTGATGAAAGTATCAAACTGTTTTGTTTTTATTTGCTTGCTGTTTGGCAGGTCTTTTCTTTACCATCAATACACAGAGCTGAGCCAGGTAATGTCATCAGCAAAATCAGCATTGTAATCTGTTCATAAATCCATAAGGTAGCTTCTTTATGACCTGATATTTAAACTACATGAACATGTGGAGCTACATGTGAGATACAGAAAACACTTAAACTGCACTGATTGCCACTACAAAACACCAAAAGATATTTCCAACATCTCTAGCCACAGTATTGCTCTATTTGTTACAGCAGAACCTCTTTCCTTGTACTCCACAGCATGCCATAATTTTCCAAAGACCATCTTGTGTATTCCATAAAACTGTTCGAGCAATGCAGGCATTTTATCAAAAAAGTGCCTGTTGATCTATATCCCTTCCAATCTACAATGCTGGAGAACTTGCTCTGCATACATGAACTCAATATTTCAAAAACCTCCCTGCTCTGCTGTTAGCTGAAGATCTATTTATTTCTTCAGGTTCTGTGATGTTGCGCATTTTTGAAACACACTGAGACATTTCACAGTAGATAAAGTCACCTATCCTTCAAAATGTGCTATAAAGTCTTTTTAAATTTTTTTTCCCCCCCTTCATTCCACATTCTGTTTAAAAGCATATGGAAAGTCTTGGAGGGTTGTTTTTGTCACCTACTTTAAGCTTTTTTGTGGTTAAATGTATCAGATCTCTGGTGTGAAAAATTCAAAATGATCAGTGTAGAAGAAGGTAGTGATCTGAGTAACGTTGCTACACATTCTGGATTAATTTTATTTTTTTGATTTAAGGAAAGTATAATTCAGCTTTTCAGCTAATGCATTAATTATGTGTATAAAATACCCGTTATCTCGGCTGCTATGGCAGTATCACTGTAGTATAAACGTAGGATACTTTATTCTGAATCCTGCAGAGTATATTTAGCTTCATTATATATCAGACACCAGTTTTGGAGAGAGGACAGAAAGGTAAGAGGCAAGTAAACTGGGTGACAGCCCGTGGCTGTTGACGTTGCTCAGGTTTCTCTCTATGGGCCGTTAGGGAATTGAGGAAACACTGTGAAAATAGACCATGGGAATCATGGACAGAACATATGCAGGGGAGAGCCCTGAACTCTGCAGAGCCCTCTGAGCATTGTTTTCTTACTCTGCTCTTAAAGGCAGTATTGCTTCTTGCCAGGAGTTTCATTAGAGTTGTTAGTTAAGACCAAAGGACACACCTTGCAGTTTCTTAAGGAGAACATGATGATATGCATATGCCAAGTTGTGTTACAAGATCTGGCAGGAGTTATAGGAAAGGGAGGACAATGTGGAGGTTTTTATGTGTGCTATATTAGAAATTTGAAACAAATATAGTCAAAGGTTCAAGTAATTGAAATAATCTGCTGAGAATGGAATAATCTGCTAAAATGCTCTTCACAGTTCATAGATGAATGTGATACATTTTATTTAAATTCAATACTGATGTGGAGAAGAGTCGTCTCCTGACAGGAAGATAGTCCAAACATACCTTAGTTTCTCTGTTCTGTGGCTGCATGGATATATACGGACATACTCTCCCCTACCCCCTAATGTATTGACACAGAATAATTTTAACCTTTTCTTTAAAGCACAGAAGTGAAGGGTGGAATTAATCTAGTTTAAATTAAAACTAAGATATCTAATCAGCTGAGCCTCCTTTTGTAAATAACAGAGAATCAGGTCCCTCTGATGGGCTACGTAACTCAGTTTTCTCACTTTTGCCCTTCTGATTGTCTCCCTCGTCCCGCTGGGGGAGTGTGACTGAGCGGGGTTTAGCTGCCGACTGGGTTTAACCCACAGCAGTCCTTTTTAACCTGTGTGGTGAAACCCCATTGCATTTCAGTTTTCAAGGACTAGCAAAGTAGTATTTAAACAGCCAATAGGCCTGTGATTATATTAATGGACTGCAGGAACCAGGTACAAGCAGAACAGTGGTGGGAAGTTGGATTGCCTACAAAACTGCTAAATCCAGCACCTTATTGGATGGTTTCCCTCTTTCTCCCACATAGAACCTATTTTAAACCTGAGCTGATTCTGTTGTCAAAGACACTCTGTGGATTTCATCTTATCAAAAGCAGTCATCTGCAGTGTAGATGTTAACTTTCATCTCAAACCACTATTCCAAGGCATCCATCATGTATGTCAATGTATGAGCATAACAGCAACCATACTTAAGCTGACCAGGGGTCCACCTACCTCAGGAAAGAGTAAGAACTTATATGGTACTTTTCCTGATTATTTTCTTGGTCTCTGGTTATCTCAACACAAAGTATTTTTGTGCAGTGTATGTAATTTTGAGATTTTAGCAATTTGCAAATTATTTCTTTTCCACCTACTTGTGCAACCTTCTTTTAACACCCGTACACTCTTTAAGCAGCCACATCGTCCTTTGGCATGGAGTTCTATGGATCTGAAGAACTACTTCCTTTTGTTCATTTTCAGTGTGGTTGATTTCACGATGCTACAGTCATCTTTGGTTAATGATTTCTATTTGGTTTTTTTTAAAAAAAAGCACTGAACAGCTGATCTCTTTTCACCTTTTTGCAGGCCATTCATGATGTTGTAGTCCTTTAGCATTTCACATCCTTTCACCCTGTTGTCTCTTTTCCACACTGAGGAGTAATAACCTGAGAAATTAATGTGATTCTCAAATATACATCTAAAGTAGATCCGACAAATCACACTTCAAAAGTGCCAGTTCCTCTTTACTGATTGCTGAGGGAGCCCAGGATGACTAAATCAAAACCCAGACATTTGTGCTCTGTACTTTTAAATTTAGATGAGATCAGTCGCATCATCTGTTTCTGTGAAATATCTCATTTTAAATGAGAGATAAATACATTGGAATTAGTGAAGCGATTCCAGAATGCAAGAAGCGAATAAAGCTGATGTGGTCAAGAAAAGGTGACCATGAAACAATAAAATTGGCTAATTCATAGTGTACAGAAATATGGAAATGAAAAATCCAGGCTCAGCCACTATGTCAGCTGTAGCTATGTCTTCTTTATAGTTTCTCTGGTTTTTACTGCAGAGTTAATAATAAGATTTTCAGCTAAGAATTCAAAATAAATACCAGTTTTAGAATCCGAATAAATTTGATATGTAGTGTCCATAACTACTAGATATTTATTTATAAGTATAAAATAAATACTGCAATACTCAATCAATGACTCCTATCATTTAATTTGTGAGGAGATAAAATTAAGCAATTTTCTTCTATTTGTTTCTTTAAAAGAATCACTTTCTTAAGTAGCTTAAAGCTTTCTTCATCTTTTCTAGTCATTAGCATTGCTGCATGAGATGCACAAAACTGCTTGAAATCCCAGATGCCCGGTTGTGAAACCTGTTGTCTCAGTGCCGGTGTCTGGCCACTTGGCAGAGCCCTACATTATCAGCAGTTGGTCATGCTAGCAACTCTCAAAATTGCCTCTGGGTCAGTCATGTGCTCTTGGCTTTTATTAAATCTGTGAGGGGATTTGAGTTCTCTTGGTGCTATGTTCCACTTAGATTCATAGATGTTAAGGCCAGAAGGGACCACTGTGATCATCTGGTCTGACCCCCTGCATAACACAAGCCACAGGATGCTCCTGATTTAATTCCTATTTGAAGTAGAGCATATCCTTTACGGGGAAAAAGCATTCAGTCCTGTTTAATATTTCCAGAAGAATATGTCATGACCTCAGGCAGGTTATTTGAAGCATTATTTATCCCCAGTGTTAAAAGTGTACACCTTATTTCCGTTACGAATTGGTGTGGTTTCGACATTCAGCCCTGGGCTTTTGTTGTGCTCTGCTAGATCGAAGAAGACATCCATGTTTTGTCCTCCCTGTTGTCAGGTCATGCCTTAACTTTCCCTTTGTTAAACTATGCAGATAGCTCTGCCAGTGTTTAGCTATGAGGCTGGGTTGAATTAGGTTGACATGTTTATTTACAGATATTACAAATAGGTGTCACCAAAATCCTCAATGAAAATCAGTGGCAATGATGCTAAAATGGTTGCTAATGGAAGGGTTCTAGCTCTAGTATTTAAGCAAAGTGTTTGTTTATTATGTGCAAAAAGCAAAAATATTCCATTATAATACAAACACTCAAAACCTTGAACCAGAATTTCAAGGAATTTAACGAGGAAAAGGACCCAGGCTCTACAGAGCAGTACATGGTGCCAGGAAAGGAGCCAGGCTCTATAGAGCAGTACATGATGCCAGGACAAGGGACAAACAGTGTAACTTCAAACAAGAGAAGGATATAAGGAGCTTTTTCCCATGAGGACAGTCAGGCAGTGGCACAGCCTGCTCAGAGAGATTGTGCAGTCTCTGTACTTGATGGTTTTCAGGCCCCAACTGGATCATCCTGGTCTGATCCAATAGCTGACCCTGCTTTAAGCAGAAAGTTAGACCAGGGACCTCCTGAGTTCCCTTCCCTTTATGATTGTACAGCGTCATAAGATGCTTCAAGACACACTGATATAAAAATTATTTCAGATTTTTATATGTTTTAATACCATACAAGTAGTATAAATACCATAATTAGATGGGCTTTACAATTATATTTGCATTACATGTTTAATTAGTTTTGATAGAATTGAAATTTTAGTTTATGAATAAATAACACAATATTTTCTAACTTAGATTTCTGATTATAAAGCAAAAAATTTTATTTTCAATGGATGTAATAAGTTAGCAAAGGGATGTATATTGTTTGCTCATGCATATTGTAATTTCTGTGAATTGCCATTGATATAATCAATATAATTTATAGAATCATCGAATCATAGAATCATAGAATGTTTTGGGTTGGAAGGGACCCCTAGAGGTCATCTAGTCCAACCCCCCTGCAGTGAGCAGGGACACCGCTAACTAGATCAGGTTGCTCAGAGCCCCGTCCAACCTGGCCTTGAATGTTTCCAGGGATGGGGCCTCCACTACCTCTCTGGGCAACCCGTTCCAGTGTTTCACCACCCTCATTGTAAAGAACTTCTTCCTTATATCCAGTCTAAACCTAGCCTGTTTTAGTTTAAAACCATTACCCCTTGTC
>NW_009260395.1:0-20667 GCF_000687185.1 Egretta garzetta | reverse complement strand
CCCTCCCGGTCCCCCTCATGCCATCCATCAACTCGGGAGGGGTGAGGAGAGAGGCTGCCAGTGAAGACTGAGGCAAAAGTGTTGTTGAGTACCTCAGCCTTCTCCTCATCTGCTGTTACCAGCTTGCCGGTCTCGCTCATCAGCGGGGGTACGCTTTCTTTAATCATCCTTTTCTGGCTGATATACCCGTAGAATAGGGTGTAATAGGATGACATAAAGAGATTGTTTCCTAAAAGAATTAGGTGACAAGTTGAAATAGAATAGAATAGAATAGAATAGAATAGAATAGAATAGAATAGAATAGAATAGTTCCAGTTGGAAGGGACCTAAAATGATCATCTAATCCATTTGCCTGACCACTTCAGGGATGACCAAAAGTTAAAGCACATTATTAAGGGCATTGTCCAAAAGCTTCTTAAATACTGACAGTCTTGTGGCATCGAACACCTCTCTAGAAAGCCTGTTCCAGTGTTTGACCACCCTCTCAGTAAAGAAATGTTTCAAAATGTCATGTCTGAACCTCCCCTGATGCAGCTTTGAACCATTCCCATGTGTCCTGTCACTGAATACGAGGGTCAGCACCTGATATACAATTATATAGAAATGAAACGATCCATGAAAAGAAAAATCCCAGTATGAAATTTGATTATCAAAAATACAATCTGCCAAAAACTTATAAAGCCTATACTCACTTGAATGTCAATATCACTGTATATTTAAAAATATTTGGATTTCTGTAGCGTAAGATAATAAATTTTGAAGTATGGAAATGCCTGTTGAAGTGTGCATTCTAGCTTTCTACCACTTGCCTTGGTTACAATAAGCCAGGAAGGGACTCACTATGTTAAATATAGTGGTAAAATGCAATGTCTGCTTTTCTTGATCTTTTACTGTTTAGTTGGCCAAGGACATAGAAGTGCAAAAGAATCAGATCTGTGGCTTATTGTTAGCTGGTCATCTACAGTATCAGGTAAATCCCTTTGAAAGTCCTTTGGAGGTCAAAATACTTTTCAGAACAGCCAATGATGGCTGCATGTTTAACTACATTAAATTATGTCCAGGCAATCAAATAATCCAGATCTTTCTGCAATGATGACCCTTCTTTGTTTTTTACCTCTTCCCTAAATTTTTTAGTCTGTAAATTTGATCAGTAGTTACTCTCTGTTTTCTTCTTTAATGTTGATTTGGAAAAATTCATTGCTTGGACCAAGGATCCCTGAGTGTCCTGCTGGAAATCTATGCCCTCAAGGTGGTTCCCCCTTTACAGTTAAAAGTAGAGACACATTGTCAGCTTATTTCATGTATCTAATATGAATCATGTTAATGCTATAATATTTTGTTTTATCAATCAATGTCATGCAAACTCAAGTAAAATTCCTTGCAGAGATTTATATATGAGCATTTGTATTCTATCAGCACTGTTACCTTTATCAGTCAAACTTGTAATCTCATTAAAAGGGTATTATGTTAGTATAATAACATCTATTTTGTACAAACTGTTGACTGGCATTAATTACCCTCCTTAATTCTTTATTACTTGTGTCTCATATCACTTGTTCCATTATTTTGCCCAGAATCAGTATCAGGCTGATGTCTAAGGGTCATTCCATTTAAATATTGGTACAACATTATTTCTCTTCTCCTGAGCTTCCTCCTTGCTGTAACATCTATAGAAAACTAGCATCAGTTATCCATGAATCTCTACAGCAAGCTTTGAAACAATTTGGGCTTGCCTGTAAATGTCTAAATTCAGAAACCATTTCATATCTTAGTTACTGATCGAATATAAGATATTTCATAATCACAGAATCTTATTTGCTTTATTGATGTATTTAAAGACAGGCATATAATCATCATCTAGTATCTTCATACTGCAATCCTTCATGTATACCTTTTGTTTCTTTTGTACCCCTGTATACCATTAGGTTTCTAAACCGAATTATACTGAAACAAATGTTAGTTGACATCACCGGCTTTTTTGGCTGAGTATGACCTCCAGGGTGTGAGATATTTTTATGGGTCATCACCAGATGATGGTTGCAATAATTTTTCTTCTAAATTTTTCTTGGGAAACAAAGGATATTTGTGAAGTTATTCCTATGATTGTTACACCACATATGTCTATCACTTCATTTAGCGGTCAGAGTTTGCTATATACTCCATATTGAAACTTCCTAATGCAGGCCTATATCCCGGTGACAATAAATTTTCTTTGGATGATTTTGCAACCCGCCCTGGACTGTGTGTGCCTCCTGGTGTGCAGAAGCTGCCAAGGTTGCAGAAGATGATGGAAGGAAGATGCAGGACATCTGGAGAAGCCACTGCCCTCCACATACCCCTGAACTGTCCCAAAGGCCTCACAGAGCTTGTACCCAAGGAAGGACTGAGCAAGGAGCCAGAGTCAGAGTGGTGCAGAAGAATCTTGGTAATCTTCTGTCTGGTCTCCTTCCTCATGCCTGTAGATGGCTTTGACTAAAGGAGAAGGCTCTCTGAGCCAAACTGAAATAAAAATTTCTGGACAAAGTCAGCATTTCTTCTAACAAATGTATTTGGATAATGACATTATATGCTTGAGTGAGACTAAAGAATACATTTATGATAGACATCACTAGCTGGCTCCAGTGATAACAAGGTGAAGTATTAGATAGTGGTGGCTTAGGATATGCTGAGCACTTCACTAGTGCATACATGTTGCTTCCAAACTGGTGGATTCAGAGCTGTTTACACTTGTGTATTTTACATCCCTTCAAGCATTTTTTAGATTTTATTTTACAAATAAGCTTTTATACTTTGCATTTCATGGGAATAATAATTCATTTAATGGGAATAATATCTGGCAATTATGCAAGGCTTTTACTTAAACATGGGTTTGAGGAAGAAAGAGTGAAAGGAAGGAAAGAGGAAAGATAGGGCTTGTTCTCCACTTTGGATTTTGATTGACACTGATCCTTCAGATCCTCTGTGAGCAACCACTGAACTAGGATTCTTTGAAGAAATAAATGCAGTAGCTGACCATACACCATATCAAGGCTGTTCGTATCAAGGCTGGCATATATGTGTGTAAATAGAGACCTAGAAAACATTGTAACTCATGTTTTCATATCTTCTACCACATTTTGCAGTAGGTTTGACTAGCCATAGATAATTGATTTAGCTCAGAAGAGGATCAAAAGTAATACCAGGATAGGACAGTGAGGTAAAGATAAAAGGCAATGCTATTCATTTATTAAGTAAAAGTAATTTAATTCCTCTCAGAATGATGTAGGAGTTAATTCAATGTTCTTCGAAGGAAAATAAAGCCTTTCCTTAGAGTAAGAAAAGGACAGCTAAATAATACAAACCATTTTATTTGCAAGGTGTGGAAACTAGGTTTTAATTCTATAGATTATTTAAACTGAGTTAAATTCTGAGAAGTTCTGATGTTCGGAGTTGCAATCTCAAGGACATTATTGTGACAAACTTTAAAATTACAGCAGTTGACTGTACCCATAAACTTCATTTATGCATTTTAACCTAATCTAGAATAATGCAATCAGTGTTGACCTGAGAGTTCTGAAAATCAGCCTATTCATGGATACCCTACTCCTTTATCACAACCTATCCAAGCAGTTTTTAAATTTCCTAAAATACTTTCTATTTGATAGCTTTGCAGAGGTGACATGGAAGTTGGAATGTATGAGGTATGAAGGAAATTGAAGGAATCTGTGCTCATAAAATATAATAGGATTGGTTTTTTTTCCTCTAAGAAACATGTAGTCTACGATAAGTATATGTTTTTAACCTTTAGAAGAGAGTTTAAGCATTTTTTTTCTGCCTTTCACTAATAAATCAAGTGAAAATGTACCATTTGCCATAATGGTACCTGATTCCGGTAATGCTTCTGAACTGAATGATTTTGAAATTGAGAGATTATGCCTTCCAAAGACATCCCAAAGTCATTTTTACTGATATTTCTGTATTTTTCTTTTTAGTTGCACTGACAATAATATTGCTAGTATACCAACACAAACTGCCTGTGACTTCCAACAGGCTTGCAAGCAGGGACATTTGCTGAATAGGGGAGCAAAGCTATTAAGACAATTTTATCATCTCTGTGTGAATCATTCTTGAAACTCTGTGAACTGGACAGATGAAATTTCATACACATTATTTGAGAATGATATGAATGATTTTTAATCCCCAGAACATTTTTTTTCGAGAACAACAATAATGACAAAAGACATTTTCGCAAGTAAATGTTCACACTATTGATTTCAAATTCTAAAAGATGTCTGTTATTCAGACCACTTATTTTCAAATCTCCATGGTAAAGACTAATTTTTTTTATAACTTTAGGATCTTGTACTGTAGATACATACTGGGGGTGGGGAATGCACGTGGAGGGGCAGTGAGGGAGAGAGAGAAACTTTAGATTTAATCGAGAGAAACAGGTACTCTCATAAACAGCTGACCCATCCTTTGCCCAAATACTTATAATTCAAGATTTATCAAATCTCCAGTGCTTGCAGGCTGGATGTAGCATTGCATGCCTACAGCCTTTAGCCAAGCAAGAGGCACATCTGTACCCTGTAATATACCAATTACTCTCTTTATTTTTGAAAAACAGGATAAGCTTCTCCTAAAAAACGCTTCCTCTCTTGGGCCCAGCCTCCTGTCTTAACCATCTCAAACAGTAGCAGCATGAGGAGGACTCTAAACCCAAACAGGAGAAGTCAGTTCTGCCCCTACCAAGTGTCATTGGCAGCCTCTTCTCCATTCTCTGAAGCTGTGTGTTTTTGACAAGCTTGTTGACCTTGATCTGCTGGTCAGTCTGACTTGGTAGAAAAGATCTTAAATTGTGGTAACACTCTACTTCTTAACCTTCTCTTCGCATAGGATAAATAGACTGATATTCATATGTGTGTCAATGCAAGGGAATTTTCCAGAATTCAAATGAGTGTGAGTTATTTGGCTTCTTTCTGAACTTTTTCCAATTAAAAAAATAATATTTTTCTGAGCTTGGAAATCATGATAGTCCAGCAATATCACTGACACTAGTAGTACTAATATTACTATCTAAGTCTTCTTGCTATTCTCTTGTTACAGCTGCATTTTAAAGTTGTGTGGATGCTGAATAAAATAAATTCCATGAAGCAACCTTCGAATTTGACAACTTGTTAGACTGCTGTTTGATTCACTAGAAATCAAGAGCTCCTGTAATTTCTCCTGTCCTTTTCAGTAAAGCTGTCCACATTTCAAAAGCAGACACTGATTTCAAATACCTTCATGTTTTGTTACATACACTGGTATACCTTGGGGTGTGTGTGGAAGAAATGCTAACCAATTTTATAATATATTTCTGAGTCTAAGCAGTCATTGCCTTCCTCTCCAGTCAGTAAAGATAAACAGGGACCTCCAGAGCCCAGAGGTTTCATCTTATGATAAGACCTAGCACTTTCTGGAGATACCTATATATAAGAGCTTGCATAACTAGCTCATATGCAGAAGTTTATTTTTTTTTAATTAGGGTAAATGAAATTAAGAAATGCTGAATATCAATAAAACGTGTCAATGGGATCAGAATATATTCAATGGTTATGGAAATCATGCCCTACTTTGGTCTCCCAAAACCAGCACATTAACATTTAGACCATTTCACTTGCAAAATACTCTGGTGGCATTAGTCATAGCATTATCTTCGTATTTTAGTTAAAAAGAAGCCTGCATGTTTTACTTTTACCTTTTACAGAAGCAATACCATGTATTATTAAGAATTTTGCAAATATATATTATGATTACAGTATGAAAAATGGAGACTTGGCATCTGAGATCAATATTACCCAGGATGTAAGGCTGCACTGTATCTATCTGTTCTGGCAACAAATCCTTTAATTGATTTTTTTAATACTTGGAGGAGGGGGGGGGAGGGGAATAGAAAATCCTCTCTTTCAACTTCAGCTCAAAATTGAGGGTCTGTGTCTCAAAGACCTTTTGCTGTCCTATGAATCAGTGAAATGAATGCTTCAATGACCATGTGTAAATAAGCCTCACAGTACTCATTTGCTGGGCAGCTGTCTAAAATAATCCCCCAAAGGAACAACTTGGCCCGTATTGTTTGTTTCAGAGAGCTATTTGTTTATAAACTTAAAATGAAGGTGGTTCCCAAAATAGAGGTACAATATACAACATCAAGAACTAGGTCATTTTTCTAAATAGATATCTGTAACGGAACAAAAAAGGATTGAAGTTTGAACATTTTGTCATAGGAAACCTTTAGAATCAATGTTGCAGGGGTTAGGAGCATTAACATAGTCATTGATGTAAATCAGAGATCAGCTGTTCTAAAGACACACAGCTAAGTAAGACATTATTCATTTTAATTTCTCTATGAAATAGGTATTACAAGAAAGTGAATTGTTCCAGTATCAATGGTTTTGCTTAAACGTATATAAAAGCCCATCCACACTCAAAATGACTACATATATTTAACTTTTTCAGAAAGAAAAACACCTGCAGATGAGCAGGCCTCCCGAATATGAAAAACCCCTAAAGCATCCTTTAAAATAGCATAATTAAGGCACAACAGCCTGTGGGTTACATGAAGGAGAATCAAATTGTGGCTGATCTTAGAAATCAAGTTGGAGGCTATTTCTTATAAAAAATGGCAGTGAAAGAAGTGACCGCCAAGGTACCTTGAA
Source organism: Egretta garzetta (assembly GCF_000687185.1). NCBI lineage: Eukaryota > Metazoa > Chordata > Aves > Pelecaniformes > Ardeidae > Egretta > Egretta garzetta. The sequence continues at coordinate 13,990 of NW_009260395.1, read as the reverse complement.
GAGCAGTCTTCCTACCAATGTTAAAGTAGAAATTATGAAACAGAATTTTCCAGTACATGAAGTGCCCAACTCCTGAAATAAAGAAAAAGAAGAATTGTTCCTTTGGTTGTGCATGTCTTTCATTTTCAAGCTCTATATGGTAGTCCCAGGGACTATTTTTACCACTGTAAAAATCTTACTGCTATTCCACTCAGAGTTAGTCAATGTTTGTTTAATATTTACTGTGCAAACACATGCTGAAAAAATAGAGGTGGTTTTCTAATGAAGATTCTGCAAACCGAACTCTTAGTTAATAACTTTGCTTAAAATTAGAATGCTGTAATATTTTATTATTATTATTCCTAGAGACCTATTAGTACCTAACCTTAATTGGTAATTTTGTGTTCAATATTTATAGTTTTGATTACATAACATTGACTTATTCTTTACTTTAGATTAAAGGGCTAAAGTTGAAGCATTCGGCTCTTTCATAGACTGCCAGTAAAAGTGATTACAGAGGTACTAATTATCCTTGCTTATGTAAACATTTGTGACATTGAATTTAATTTAACAAGGACAAGCTTCAGAGCTGAGATTCTTGTAAATTCATTGCTAAAATGTAAATGCTTCTAGTCTTGCAAAGAAAGATAATATTCATTTTTCTCAAAGTTTCCTCATCTCACTTTTTAACATTTTACTTGTAAGAAAAATGACAATTCTGTCTCTCATATTAACAACCACCCTTCCCCGGCTACCCAGCAAAACACTATGTCAAACTTACACAAAAAGGACTCCTCTGTACAATGGCGACTGCCTGTTGGCCATATTTATGCACTGTCTATTTTTTGGAAACCACACTTCGTGAGGTATGTAGATGAATTACAGCAAGTTTAGCAGAAATTAGGAAGAATGATAACAGTCTAAGAAAGCATGAACAGTGGGAAAAGGTTGCAAGAGTTGAGTTTGCTTATCTTAGAGAAGACGTAGGGGACATTAAAAGACTCTTCTAATTTATATAAAAGTTCTAAAACCAAGACAGTAATCAGTTGTTCACTGTGTCTGTGAGGGGCAGCACAACTAGAAAACAGCCTAACGTGTGACAAAGGAGATCTGGGTTAAATATTAGGGAAAATATTCTCACTACAGGGATCATGACACAGTGTAATAGATGGTGCCAAGATACAATGGAACCGCTTAAGTAGGTCATTTTAAAGAAAAGTTGAGAGGAAAGTATTTCCAGATGGCCTATTTAAAGTCCAGTGAAGGGATGGACTTAGTCAGAAGTGGATAGACTTTTAAGGGGTCTTTGCCAGCCTGTATTTTTATTTTTATTTTTCAAATTGCAGGCTAATTGAGCTGACAGAAATTCAGAGGAAGACAGGAGATCATATCACACAGAGGTGAAAAGATATGCTGGCCACTTTTTTGAAGGCCCTTTTTTTTTTTTTTTTTTTTTTTTTTCAGGCCTTATTCTGGTTTGGCAGCTCAGATAGGAGCCCAGAAGTGGAAAATATCACCTCTCACATATTTTTCTCTCACTGACTTTTGAAGCTTGCCCTGGGCCCTAGTGCAGGCTGTGCAAAATCTGCTCAGTTGGTGTGTTGTGCACCCAGGACAGAAGCAAGTGACGCTTGTAGTGAAAGGTCTCAGAAGGTCTCTTGTCTCCCTCTGCTTCTATAATTCAGTGATTATGCTGAAGAGAAAAAGGAACAAGCTCTCTGCAGATGTACACACTGTTCAGGTGTATTAATTCTGCTTCATTAATCTTTCTACTGAACATGGCCCTCCTAGGCTTAATCCAAGGTTTGAATCTTATTTTTAATGCCCTCCATTTATGAGATTGGGTGCTAAAGGACCCATTCTACCCCTGATACCTAAGCTATATTTCATAGCTGTGTCCTGGAGAACCCACCACCACTGTTGCAAAGACACAACTCTGTCAGTGGGCAAACAAAGCTTTATGAGCACTAGCTCTGACACTCAATAATCAGAACTCCTGATTTTCAGTTTTAAAATTGTGTTCAAATCTGCTTTTCTACAATAGTAGCTCATAATCCATTATCATTTCTGAAAGAGGGGAAAGAGGGAATATAGATATGGAATATAGTTGTATAGGGACACAATATGGAATGTTATAGATCTAGAATACAAATTCTGCTCTCCAAAATACTCTAAAGCATTATTAAGTACTCATCGTTGAGTAAAACATGCAAATCTAAAGAAACTTTCTTTTCTGAGGTCCTCAGCTAAGAGGCCTCTCAATCAGATCAACTCACCTATGGCTGAAGACTCCATCTTACAATCAGCAAGTCTGACCAAACCTATTATTTTCCAGGACTCTCACTTAGATTCAGTGAATATTCACCACTTTAAGACTTTTCAAACAAATATTTAAAATCATTAGAAGAATTTTAACAAAACAGTATTTTCTGATGCAATGGCATTTTGATAAAAAAATCCTGTCAAGTTGCAACAGGTAGGAGTAAAATGCTCTTTGACTCTGAGGTGTTTAATGGAGCTAACTACGTATATTGAGACATTTGCACCAGCATTGGTTCTGAAAATATGATGCACACTTTTGTACAACTTTAAAAATTCTGTTCTTTAGGTACCAGATTTTATCCTTTTTTTTTTTTTACAAAGTATCAATCCAACCACTATCATAACAAGTCTTGGAATATTTTCTACTGTTTTAATGTCTGGCTGAACTTTGAGAAAATGAAGGCTATGATGTCTCAACTACAAATTATGGCACTTATGTCCATCACATCATGGTATTTGTTCTGTTACACTATTTAAGCGTTGTCTTATATTTGGATTTATTTTCTTTTTACTTTTGACCATTGATCACTGCTTCAAGGCACAAAACTCATGTCACCATGTTGCGGCTGTTTCATTTTGTTAACGTAATGTTCAAATTTACAAAAATGATTTGCCAAATTACCATAGATAGCTTCCAGTTGAGAAGAAGAACTGTGATTCCTCTGCAGTTTGAGAATTCCCAGTAGGGCTAAAAATCAGATTCAGAGAGTGATTTTTTTTCTCTTTACACTACTTTTATGAACAAAGACAGAGTAAAAATTATTCAGCAAGATAGCATGTAATTTAACAGAACTGGAACCACATAGCAGAGAAACTAAAGATAATCTGGGAAAGACATTTGTTTTCCGTTCACTGTTCTTCTGTCTTAATACGTTATATTTTATAATCTTTCCTGAAATAATTTTTCTGAATACAAACGCAACCATTTTTAAACATGGCTGTTTCTGTAGTTAACACTTTATACCAGTATTACTCTGTGATTTATTGGCATAGGAAATCCCACAACACAGGGAGAGTTACTGGTGGACTGTTCTCACTATATCTTGGATCCCACCATGGGAAGGCCAAAACAAAGAACACCAGGACTCAGCTGTACAGTGAAGGCAACTCAACTGTCCAGTCCTTATTTTCTAAGGTCACTAGTCACCTGTATGTATGTAGACATAAAGGTTTCCTTTAACAGTGGTAGCCCCAAATTATCTCACAACTTCATCTTCAGTGCAGCCACAGATATTAATTGTAAGATGTGTCACACAGATGTTTGGAGTCATTTACCCATTCCCATAGTTTTCTTGGCAACAACGTCTTTCCTTACTGTTCTTTGTCTGGTTTTCAGCTGGCTTTAAAGAGGGGATTCCCCACTGTTCTCTGCCCTGCTTGGGAGGAGCAGTTGGTGAGGTACTGGTTACCTAATCCCTCAACTGTCTTACAATGGCACATGTACCTGAGTGTGTGCAACTGCAGAGTTAACACCTTCCTTCCCAAATTGTGCCAAAAAATGAGTGCTACAATTCTTATTCATTTGCCTTTCACTTGTACCTTGAAGTCTCAACCACATACCAGAACCACATTTAGACAGGGTCTGTACAAATGTAGAACAAAAAGCATTCTTAGCCCCAGAGGTTACCAACCAGTTCAGTACTTAGGGAATTATTGAGTCCTAAGGGACCTGGTTTGTTTTTCACTCCCCAAGTCTTGGGAGAGCATTGTAATCAGATCCCAAGTCCACATGGGATCAAGACCCGGGAAAGCACCATTCCACTCCCCCCCCCCCGCCACCTCCATTTCCCCAAAAGGAAAATATGGGTCCAAAGGCTAGGAGAGAGCTTCAGCATGCTGTGTCCTGTTCAGGATTTTCACTTGCCAGGGCACTGAGGTGGAGGAGAGTCCTGGGGGTGGACTTGTCTCTTGGTCTAGGCACATCCATGCACAACCCCTTCAGCACAACTGTTTCACTGCAGATACCTAAACCACAGCTGTAGCAGTACTTCAAGTTCAGCCTCATTTTCTGTACACAAATAAGCCCTGATCCATCCCAAATCAAGGGGAATGTATTACAGTATGGGTAATTGGTTAAGTTTCTGGTTTATGAAAGAAGAAAATACAAGTGCAAGAACAAGGATATGCATTGTATAAGGTATAGCTAGCCATGGGCACTGTCATTGCAAAAGATAAAGCTGCAACATCAAATCCTTTGCTGTCACTTTTAGGTTTCCAGACAGGGATTAACTTGAGCCCTGTGTCACAGGATAAAGATTTTTTTGATATGGGAAATATTAAGTGTGTTGCCAGGGTCACAGAAAGATGCTTTCATGTAACAACTTCCAGTTAGCATGCATTCCCTTCCCTCTTTCTATTTTCAAGCCTCAGTTCACATAACTAAGAAAGCAGAAAACGATTGGAGCAAGGGGGCATTTGGGGCCTTGGAGATTTGCTCCTACCAATGCAAAGGAGCAGTGGAGACCTGGTAGGGTGATGACAGGGGGAAATGGTGCAACTCAGCTGTGGGCTGGGTCCTCTCTCCCCTCCAGCACCCTTCAGTGCTTGCAGAAAGCTGCTGCTTCAAGCAGGAGGTACTCCCCTTATTTCAGGCGAAGTTTATTGTACTGACATGCAAATTCCTGTAGGATTACTTTGCCTAAGCGGTAACAAATATTTTTGATTTGCTGGGTATACAGACTAATTAGTCAGCTGTAGGAAACAGCTGGTTCACAATGTTCTGATATTAGTGCTTTCCATGATTTTGATTTAATTTCAAGGGCAGCCTATGGAGAGAAAAGTTGTAGAAGGAGGATTTTTTTGTTGTTGTTGCTGTTGTTGGCTCACTTGTTTGTTTTATTCCTTTTGCAAACCTTTATTTTATGCCCATTCATAAATTATATTGCTATATTATGGGAACTCATTATCCTTTATTAGCAGAACACCACTAAATAGAAGTTGGAATTATACATCATGCCCTGCATATGGAACAAAGCAGCATATGGAGACTATGCCTACTGCAGTTTTCAAGCATAAAAAAGCAGGAAATTATACAGGAAATTATACATATTTCAAAGACTCTCTGCCAAGTGCTTCTGTGCTGTATCCTGTAATTCAGAGTCATGTTCATCTTTACTGTGTCATTTAAAATTCATATAGTAGAAATATAGTCAGGTCGTAATCCATATAGTAAGGAAGGAAAACAAATTTTTTTCCTACACTTGCTTAAAATAGAACAAGTCCCAGTAACAGCTGGGTATCGTGTCCCCAGTATCACATCAATGGGGATGATTTCAAAAGGTATGTTCCAACAGTAGGGACAGATCATTTGTTTAACATCAAAGCACTCTGAGCAAGTCAGTCTGACTGATAAAATGTAAAGGTCGTATAGGGGTATAAACATCCCCTGTGCTACCATGAATTTGATCAGGAATTTTTCCTTTAAAATGAGTGTTCTCTCAGTAAAAACATATGCAGTTCTCAAAATGAAAACATTTTAGAATGTTTCCATGCTAATGATCTTGATTAAAGCATGAAATGAATCATATCCTAAGGATTTTGGAAGGGAGTGGGTTTTTTCCTTTGCAAAAAGATGTGTTTTTGCAAAACAACAAAATTCAAACTTAAACAAAATATTTCAGTTGTGTGGACATTTCAGTTAAGTCAATTTCATCTCAGAATATAATTTGGTTGGTAGTTTTGACATCTTAGAATTTTGTTTTGTTTTGTATCACGGAACAGATATTATCATACAACCTCCTGTGAAAAAGAATATTCTTTGTATGAGACATCTTTTTACAGAGAGAATAAGTTATTTGACTAACTGTCAATGAGAAAAGACTTACTTTTAAGCCAAACATCACCATAATAAAGAAGATAGCATAAACACTCTTTTCACTACGTTCTGTTTCATCAAATTCCGTAGCATAGACAGGAAGGTAAAATAAATTCAGAAAAAAAACCCCTCAGTACATTAAAATCAGAAGCATCTTACTCCATAGTGATCCGGTTAATGAATAAAGTCAGATCAAGTTTTACTGTGAAATGGACTCCTCATGAATTTTCTGGATGCTGGACTCATGGTGAAAGCATGCAGCATATTCAGACTACCACCTTCTTTCTGGGAAGAGTATTCAGTTGTCCTTAGAATAAATGGTTAAAAAAAAAGAGAAGTAAAAGATGATGAAGAAGAAGAGAGGCATATATGGAGCGTTCCTCTGATACTATGCGGAAAAGAAACCTCAGAAAAGTGAACACAGCCTTCCTGTGCTGAAGATTTCTGTAATATATCCATCTAGGCAACGTCTATGTTACTAGAAAATGCCTCACAAAACATATATATGGAGTGCACAGACTGTAAAAGGGTCTCTGTGCTATTCCCAAGATCTTGGGACATTTCATATTTTGGGACCCAACCTTCCCCTTTCCCCATGACAGCCGTACAGATGTTTCTTCTTGCAGGGCCTCCTACAGGCATCTCAGGGAGAAAGGGTCATTTGAACAATTAGGGTTCCTGTCAAACTGGTTAGGTCTGGATTGGTACTCACCTTTCCTAGAGGGCCAGTCCAAATACCACATTCACTTTCTTTTTTGTCTCAAAAGCCACGCTTCCACCTCTTCAGCCTCCCATGCAGTTTTTGTGTTCAGTTTAGCTAGGTGCCAAGTACATAAATTTAAAAGAAAAGCGCATTATAGGCATACCAGGATGGGTGTATTATTGCCCTTGACATTGTTTCCATTTATGTCTGTTCAGAGTGAAGGAAAACACACTATCCTGACTTGTTTCACATGATCATGCAATGATCCACACATGTAAAAATAGCACTGTGAGTTGCAAAATGGTTGAGAGCCTGCACCTCTTTATCCAGTTATCAGATTACTAATCTTTTTATCCTCAGGGAGGAAGGTCACTAAGGTCTGCAGAGGAGAAACCTTTGAGGTTGAACAAGGAGGTAGCTTATGGGACTGCACTGGGAGTCAACTGTGATTGCTTGAAGTTCATTCGAACATATCATGCAAACACTATCAGGCATCATGTGAAGATTATGTGTGCAATAGCCCTGAAATAGGTGTTACCTCCTCTTACTGCAGTATCTTGCTCCAGCCTCTTGTCAATGACAAGGGCCTCCACTCCAGTCCTTTCCCTCATAGAAGTCAAACAGCATTTCCCTCCATTTCAGGTTGGGTCTGTTTTCTTATGACCACGGAACAAGTAATTTCTTTGCATAACAGCCATGGCTCATTTAGGATTCTGGAAACTATGGATCACAGAATTGCCACTGGTCATTGTTTCTTCACCTAATGAATTATTTGGCTGGGAAAAGTGCCAAGAGTTTGACAATGATGAAAGAATTATCAACTTTTTTTTTGGCAAATTTCAGCTCTGCCTCCAGGAAAACACCTTGCCTTGGATGGTTTTGCCTGTTATGATAACAGAAAGGAGACAGAGGTATTTCCTTTTCTCTCAACAGCCAAACAAATTTGGGGAGAAAAGAGAGAAAGCCAACATCTTTTTTACAATATAAAACAAAGGAACTGAAAATACCCAGCAACTTAGCCTAATCCACCCTCTGCTCTTGTGAACAGTGTGTGAAGCTGCTGTCTGACACCTTCCTCTCTTACGCAAACCCTCCTTGCCAGACCTCATAAGAGAGCCTGGAAATATCACCCTTCCAAGTCCAGTAAAATGGGTCTTGCTGAAGGTGCCTCTTGTGCCACTTGAATACTTAAAAGTTAGTAAAGTGCAGTGATGGGATGTTCGGGGATTAGGATAGTGATTTAAGACAGGAGCACGGCTGCTAAGCAGTAAAATGGGCTGATATGGGGCTAGGGAACCCAGAAGTCATTGGCATTTGGAGGCAGAGGGAGAAGCTGGAAGCTGTGCACCTTGAGGCACTGTGTCAAGGGACAGCATGTCCTTTTTCATTTACAATAGCCAGTGACAACTAAGCACTGCATACACACCAAGTAGAAAATGCAGACAAAAAAAGGAAAGTCAAGGAAATTCAAAAAATCAAGAGAAAAAAATTATAACACAAACTTGTCATGAAAAAAAAATCTTGATTTTCATGGCAACTTCTGTAGGTACAATCTTGTAGACTAAGGAGAAGAACTGAAAGCCTCTGGATGTCAATGTGATTTTTTCTGAATTGGTTTCCATATCCATTTTGAGAATGAGGAGACTGAGCTAGACAAATCTAACAGTACATCTGTAGTGTGCGTGACAACATGATCACTAAACAAATGAGATACATTGAACTTGAGAGCTAGCTGAGGAGGATGGATTGTGTGAGATTCATCAACCTTTGCCTTCTTACAAGTACAATGCTTACAATGCATGGCTTGCATCTGCACATACTGTTTGGACCTTTGGCTTTCAGATGTCACTGATATGCATCAGCCAGAAACAAGGAGAAAAAATACTGTAGTATGGGAAAAATTACAAGTAGCATCTGCTTGTCAGAGCAGCCAGCGGCAATGATTTCAAGGTCAACATTTCCCTTAATTTTATTCCATTTAATTTTTTATTAATGAGTTCTGGGCAAGCAATTGCTGAGCTTTTGGTTTTGGATTTATTTTGGGGGTGAGGGATGGGGATACTTCCAGTTCACTCTCTCCTGATTAATAGCATCAGATATATTTGGATCTAACTGGAAACTCTGTCCATTCCCACTGTATTCATTAACATTGAAACAACCACAGTCAGTGCTTTGCCAAGATTCCCCACATCTTCCAGCAACCACTCAATGTGAGAAAGGATGTCCTCTAAAAAAGCTTTCTTGTGGTGATTCTGCAGGTCAGCAAAGAGGAACAGATATATTTTATCACACTGCTTCCTTTTGCTGGAGCTTAACACATTGAGAAGAGGGTGTAATCAGGGACTGGGAAGATAAGCAGTTTAGAGGGTGGCTAGGGAAGGATGAAACAGCATGGTAGAGAGTCCTTGAAGGAATGCAGTGGAGGCATCATTCAAAGGATCTTTCTGCAGCTGAAGTAGCTTGAGTTAATGCTCATTTAGTATGTTAGGAGGTCTAATAACAGTAATAAAGATGAGGATGAGTGTAAATTCTGGTGTTGTCCTTTACAAAATAAGGATGCCTGGAGCCATTGTGGTTGTGTCTCCATTTAGAAACTGACAACAGGTTAAGTCATTCCAATTATGAGGTGTTGGCAGAAGGACAAGGATAAGTAACTGTAAAGGGAAGAAGGAAGATGTCGTGGTTTAACCCAGCTGGTAACTAAGCACCACGCAGCTGCTTGCTCACTCCCCATCTCCCTCAGTGGAATGGGGGAGAAAATAGGAAAAAAAAAAAGACACATGGGTTGAGATGGAGACAGTTTAATAAGAGAAAAAAAACCCAACAAACAATAATAATAATGATAATGGTAAGAGAATACACAGAATATACAAAACAAGTGATGCACAATGCAATTGCTCACCACCCGCTAACAGATGCCCAGCCCATCCCGAGCAGTGATCACTCTCCCCACAACCGACTAACTCCCCCTGAGTATAACATTATATGGTATGGTATAGCTCTTTGGTCAGTTTGGGTTAGCTGTCCTGGCTGTGCTGTGCTCCCTCCCAGCTTGTTGTGCACCTGGCTGGGCAGGAGAAGCTCAGAAAGTCCTTGAGTAATCTAAGCACTACTTAGCAACAACTAAAAACATCAGTGAGTTATCAACATTCTTCTAGTACTAAATCCAAAACACAGCACTATGCTGGCTACTATGAAGAAAATTAACTCTATCCCAGTTGAAACCAGGACAGAAGATCTGGTAGTAAGTTGTGAAATGGAAGTTACAGGAAGGAATTAAAAGAGGTTTGGGATGGCAGATGGAGGGACACTAAAGAGATGTGAATTATTGCAAAGTCATATGGGACAGTATTAGCATGCACCAGGGAGGAGATGAGTTCAAGATTTTGAGAAAAGGACAGAGTGGGAAGTTTCAGAGAATAATGACAATCTGAAAAGTGGGATGTCAGATGAAATGATCAACAAGGATCTGGGAGACCTGTAAGAAAGCTATGGACACTGGGAAATGAGGAAAGCAGGAAAGGGTAATGGCATATTCATCATCAGTAAGGACAGGAAAATTAAGGAGGGTGCCTTGAAGAACACAGAAAGCTCAGGAAGAAGGATGAGTAAAAGACCTAAGGCAAGAAGGAGGTTAATGCATTGCTAAATTAATAGGTCAGCCATGTGAAGGCTTATGAAGATGATGGTGAATGTCTGCAGGCCAAAATTTGTGTGGGAGAACTGGCACTGACAATAGCATGAAAACAAGAATAATTATCTGGTCTGTAGAAGAGACACTGAAAGAGAAAGAAAGACTGATAACTTTGCACACATTTATGGAGCCAAATAGTTGACATTTACCCCATAGAAACATAGAATCATTTGATTGGAAAAGACCTTTAAGATCATCAAGTCCAACCATACCTGTCCACCACTAAACAATGTCTACCCATCTTTTAAATACCTCCAGGGATGGTGACTTGACCACTTCCCCGGGTAGGGTGGCTAGGGAAGGATGAAACAGCATGGTAGAGAGTCCTTGAAGGAATGCAGTGGAGGCATCATTCAAAGGATCTTTCTGCAGCTGAAGTAGCTTGAGTTAATGCTCATTTAGTATGTTAGGAGGTCTAATAACAGTAATAAAGATGAGGATGAGTGTAAATTCTGGTGTTGTCCTTTACAAAATAAGGATGCCTGGAGCCATTGTGGTTGTGTCTCCATTTAGAAACTGACAACAGGTTAAGTCATTCCAATTATGAGGTGTTGGCAGAAGGACAAGGATAAGTAACTGTAAAGGGAAGAAGGAAGATGTCGTGGTTTAACCCAGCTGGTAACTAAGCACCACGCAGCTGCTTGCTCACTCCCCATCTCCCTCAGTGGAATGGGGGAGAAAATAGGAAAAAAAAAAAGACACATGGGTTGAGATGGAGACAGTTTAATAAGAGAAAAAAAACCCAACAAACAATAATAATAATGATAATGGTAAGAGAATACACAGAATATACAAAACAAGTGATGCACAATGCAATTGCTCACCACCCGCTAACAGATGCCCAGCCCATCCCGAGCAGTGATCACTCTCCCCACAACCGACTAACTCCCCCTGAGTATAACATTATATGGTATGGTATAGCTCTTTGGTCAGTTTGGGTTAGCTGTCCTGGCTGTGCTGTGCTCCCTCCCAGCTTGTTGTGCACCTGGCTGGGCAGGAGAAGCTCAGAAAGTCCTTGAGTAATCTAAGCACTACTTAGCAACAACTAAAAACATCAGTGAGTTATCAACATTCTTCTAGTACTAAATCCAAAACACAGCACTATGCTGGCTACTATGAAGAAAATTAACTCTATCCCAGTTGAAACCAGGACAGAAGATCTGGTAGTAAGTTGTGAAATGGAAGTTACAGGAAGGAATTAAAAGAGGTTTGGGATGGCAGATGGAGGGACACTAAAGAGATGTGAATTATTGCAAAGTCATATGGGACAGTATTAGCATGCACCAGGGAGGAGATGAGTTCAAGATTTTGAGAAAAGGACAGAGTGGGAAGTTTCAGAGAATAATGACAATCTGAAAAGTGGGATGTCAGATGAAATGATCAACAAGGATCTGGGAGACCTGTAAGAAAGCTATGGACACTGGGAAATGAGGAAAGCAGGAAAGGGTAATGGCATATTCATCATCAGTAAGGACAGGAAAATTAAGGAGGGTGCCTTGAAGAACACAGAAAGCTCAGGAAGAAGGATGAGTAAAAGACCTAAGGCAAGAAGGAGGTTAATGCATTGCTAAATTAATAGGTCAGCCATGTGAAGGCTTATGAAGATGATGGTGAATGTCTGCAGGCCAAAATTTGTGTGGGAGAACTGGCACTGACAATAGCATGAAAACAAGAATAATTATCTGGTCTGTAGAAGAGACACTGAAAGAGAAAGAAAGACTGATAACTTTGCACACATTTATGGAGCCAAATAGTTGACATTTACCCCATAGAAACATAGAATCATTTGATTGGAAAAGACCTTTAAGATCATCAAGTCCAACCATACCTGTCCACCACTAAACAATGTCTACCCATCTTTTAAATACCTCCAGGGATGGTGACTTGACCACTTCCCCGGGTAGCCCATTCCAGTGTCTGATAAAGCTTTCAGTGAAGAATTTTTTCCTAATGTCTAATTTAAACCATCCCCATGGACTTGTGCATGTCTAATTGGCTGGGCAGGTCACTAATCATTTCCTCTTGGATCATGGGAGCTTTCTTCTGCTCCCTATCCCTGTGTTCTCGCCCAGGGGACAGCATACCCAAGAAACAGCTGACCTTGCTATTAAAGATTGAAGGAAAGAAGGCATTAAGTGTCTCAGCCTTATCCTCATCCTTTGTCACTATGGCTTCCCCTGTATCCAGTGAAGGGTGGAGATTCTCCTTGGCTCTCCTTTTGTTACCAATACATTTATAGAAACATTTTTTTTTTATTGTTTTTCATAGAATTTAAGTTCTAGTTGGGCTTTAACCCTTCTAATTTTCTTTCTGCATGACCTTGCAACATCCTTGTAGTCTTCCTGAGATGCTTGCCCCTTCTTCCAAAGCTCATAGACTTTCCCCTTTTTTCTGAGATCCAGCCAAAGCTCTCTGTTCAGTCAGGCTGGTTTTCTTCCCCACTGTCTCATCGTTCAGCACATAGGAACAGCCTGCTCTTGCACCTCCAGGATTTCCTTCTTGAAGAGCATGAAGAGCAATTTGAGAGAGCTGAGAGATGGATATTTATCAGTGAATTTTAAAGCTGATGTTGAAGACTTCCACATGAATATATTGTTTCTGCAAAACCTCTGGAGTTAAAAACAATTATGTTATTTTTCCATTACCTGCATTGCAACTGTTAAAGAGTGATGGTTGATATCATTGTAATCTTTCTTGAATATTCTTCAGTGTGTTCTTACTTCCGTTTCAATAAATAAGTATTTTACTAGATGAAGCTGGGGCTTTATTTTCTGAAACTATTCATATTAGAAAGTTGTAACTGTAGCTTAAACAAATATAATTAGAAGAGGATGTGAGAACTCAAACAAAAGATACTTTTGCCATGATCTCTAGAGAAACAGTGTTTAAACCAAATAGCATAAGGTATTGTAAAAAAGGAGACAGACATGGCACAGGTGAGAATCAAACAAAGGTGACTTGTCTTTAAGTATTTTTTGTCCCATAGGGGAACTTTTATTGGTAATATAGTGAAACTATCCCTTCTTTGGTAATATAACTGTCTAGAATATCTGGCACTGGATATTTCTGTATTGGTTCAGACATGGCCACTGGCATCACCGAGTTGCTAAAATCTGATTTCTTTGTTTTATAATTGGGCTTTCATTCAGAAATGTAGAAGAGTCCCTATATCACATTTTCTTCATGTTCTGTCTGTGATAAACCTTCATTACAGCTGTGATACAAAAGACACTTTTGTTTAGATTATTGCAATGGTGGCAGTCTCTACACCATAAAACACATCCTGCCAGTGAGGAATGAACCAATATCTTCAATTGGTTTTCATTTCCTTGGAGAGACAGGGAAGCTCTTTGTGCATTTGACAATACATGTGGCTAATCTTGTTTTCTATCTGAATTGGTAATTATTGTTAGAAACATTTTTGGAGAATGAGGTATTTTAGTCAGCAGACAGGCTTGGCAATATCTTTAAGGGACAT
>NW_009260394.1:526375-526626 GCF_000687185.1 Egretta garzetta | reverse complement strand
GGAGCCTTGTCTTTAGTCTCTCCCCAAAGCGCTCACTGAGCGGCCAGCCAGATCTGCATCATCTTGGCTTCCCAAAGTTCTCTCAATCAACCCCATGTCCCAATATAAGCAGCAGCTTCTTTGGAGCCAGTTTTCCCAGCTTCCAAAAGTTCTTTTTGGATTTCAGTCCATTTTATGCATTTAAAACCTCACTAGGAGTATTAAGTACTAAACACCACAACAACCATTGGCTGCACACAGTCGTGGGTTTT
>NW_009260394.1:525560-525868 GCF_000687185.1 Egretta garzetta | reverse complement strand
CTCTGCAGAGCCCTCCTCCCCTCAAGCAGATCAACACTATCACCCAGTTTGGTGTCATCTGCAAACTTACTGAGGCCACACTCAGTCCTCTCGTCCAGGTTGTTGATAAAGATATTAAACAAAACCGGCCTTGGAACTGAGCCCTGGGGAACACTGCTTGTGACTGGCTGCCAACTGGATTTAGCTCCATTCACCACAACTCTCTGGGCTCGGCCATCCAGTCAGTTTTTTACCCAGCAAAGAATATACCTGTCTAGGCCATGAACTGCCAGCTCCTTCAGGAGAATGTTGTGGGAGACTGGGTCAAA